>NW_015175990.1:766680-807974 GCF_001447785.1 Gekko japonicus | reverse complement strand
TGAAGTGGAAACGAAACAAAATCTTCAAGAAAATCGTTTGTTGCAGCTGCAAATGGAAAAGGCTAATAAGATTCTCAGGTTCCAGGGGGTTCCTGAGACAGAAAAAGAAGATTTGAAAAAGACTCTGGGTGAGATTATCGCTCCAGTGACAGACTTGCCAGCGGAGGAAATAATAAAAGACATGGAGGCAGCTTATAGGGCTTACTCCAATTATATTTTAAAAAATAGCCTGCCTGGAGAGATTGTGGTGAGATTTGCAAGAAGACAGACAAGAGATGCTATATTAAAGGCAACTTCAGCAACTCCACTGAAATTTGGGAATACAATTATTAAGACTTTAAAAGACATTCCATTTGAAATTCGTCAGAAGAGAAAGAGCTACAAGGAGTTAATTACTTTTCTTCAAACAAACGGTATACAGTACAGGTGGCCGATTCCTGAAGGTGTCATCTTTAAAATCAATGATAGAAGGGAGAAGATAGACTCCATCTTCAATTAGAAACAGTTGAGCATGTACTTTTACGTTGTAATTTGCTAAACGACATTCGAGCAAAATTTCTGGTAGTCCCCCTTGGCAAGTTAGCATGCCAACCGGACGGAAGCAAGCTATACTACCTCCTTACTTCTCAAGATTCGGAGATTATTGAACTGACTGCCGAGTTCTTTTATGGCCTTATAAAATGGAAAAATGTCCCTGATCATTCTAATTGAGTTCAACGAGTTTGTATAATTTAATTCAAGGTTTTGTGGTTAAGCAAAATTTTATCTTGCTATAATTTAAGCTCATATAAATAGAAAATAGACTCTATCTTCAAAGTCAAAGAATTCTTGAGACGTCAGCTGGGATCGGGGGAAGACTCTAAAGAGGAAGAAACTAAATCAAGTGACTCAGCTGCCTCGGGAACGGATGAGGAGTCTGCTGCAGAAGCGGGTGCGGGAGCAATGAAAACTGTATATGATTTTAGAGACAGAAAGCCGAAGTAAGGGTAGAAGGACTCTGATAAATGGCCCTTTGGAACAAAGAAGATGCTCAGAAAGTTCTCTCATAATAACTAATTTACTAATAGAGAACAATGTAGAAAACAAGAACTCTACAAGTATATTGTTTTACTAACTCCTTTAATACTAATATTAACATAAAGGGGGTCTCCCACTCTTGGGTTTTTAGTTAGTGTGGGATGACACTCTGGTCTTTGGACAAAAACTCTATGGTATAAGTCCTTTTACCACAGAGTTTTTGCTCCAATACGAGTGTTGCAGTGATGTCGCCACATTTATTTATTTATTTAAATTTATAACCCGCCCTCCCCGCGAACGGGCTCAGGGCGGCGTACAGATGGGGCCAATGCCCAATACATAAAACATTAAAACTGCATTTCAAAAACATTCAGTGCAACATAAGTGCTCTCCACAACAACTAACAAGGGAACCGATGTTACCAGGATGGTATCCTTAGTGGCCACAGCTCCACGCAGTACCACCATTTTTGCACTCACGGCGAGTTGGTAATAAGGGCTAGGACAAATGGTAACAGTCGTGGTGGCTTCTACTGAAACGCGTGGCGGAAGAGCTCCATCTTGCAGGCCCTGCGGAACTGTGCAAGGTCCCGCAGGGCCCGGATCTCCTCTGGGAGCTCATTCCACCAGGTAGGCGCCGCCACTGAAAAAGCCCTAGCCCTAGTCGCCGCTAGTCTGGCCTCTTTGGGACCTGGAACCACCAGGATATGTTTAGTCCCGGACCGTAGTGCTCGTTGGGGAACATGATGATGTAACTTCCTGTGTGGCACCAGTGACCTAGCCTGGGCCTTCCCCTTTCTCCTAATGTCCCCCCATCCCCTGTGGGTTGAAGAAAGAACAGGCGTTGGATTATACCCCAGCCTTCAAATATAAAAACTAAGCAAAAATGAAAATTACCCAGAATTGAACCCAGACACACAATTACCTATATGTATGGACTGGTAATTTCCACTTTTGTTTCTGTCTCTCTTTTGATTCTAATTGGCCCTTCCTGGCAACTAAACACCCCCCTTCCTGTATGTAATAGTTGAGGAAATTCTGTTTCATTGTATCTGAAGAAGTGTGCTTATACACGAAAACATATACCTTGAACAAAACTTTGTTGGTCTTAAAGGTGCCACTGGACTCAAACTTTGTTCCCCTAGAACTTGTAACACATTGACCTAAGTCACAAATTCTCAACAATTGCAACAGAGGAAATTTTGTATGCACATAAGCAGCATGATTCTTAGCATGGCATATTGGGATGATACAGAAAGAAAAATCCAAGCTGAGGAGGGTTGGAGCAGGAGTGTGGATCTGGATTTGTGTCTCTTTTGCCACATATTGATATTAAAGACCTGTAACCCACATGATGTTTCCTCAAAGTGGAGACCAGCATTGCCCATTTTGAAACAGCTACATTGGCTGTCAAATGTTCCGATCAAGCCCTTCATGCATCTGAAGGGCTGTCTCCTCCCATGTATTCCTGTGTGCCAACTATGGTCTTCAGGCAGCCACCTGCTGGCTGTTCCCAGACTTAGGGTGGCCTGCCTGGCATTGACCAGAGCTCAGGTCTTTGTTATCAGGGCCTCCAGTCTGTGGAATGGGCTCCCTGAAGAGGCCATCTTCTGGAGTTGCTATCAAGCTTATTTGTTGGCCAGGGTTTTAGTAAGATTCAAACAGCAGGTGTCTTTTGGTGGGGTATATTTAGCGGTTTTATTGTAGATGTTTTTTAATTCTTACCTCTAAGCTGTCTTGAGCTAAGATGAATGGCGGGGCACACACATTTTAATATCCTACAGCTGTGGTAGGCAACCTTAGGCACGTGTGGTGACACAGCACGAGAATATTCTGCTTGGCACCCAGGGTTGGATCTTCACCTGAGGAAGCCAGGCACTGGCAGCACTGCTGGGGCCAGCAATGCAGGAGAAGGCAACAGGTAGGGCTGCTGCCTCACTTCCCCTCCCAGCCACCAGCTAGGGCCAAGGTGAGCCTCTGAGATGCTAGCAGTGCTCCACCATTTTCTTCGGAGGTAGGCTTGCTTGTTTTGTCAGGAGTTGGGCCCAAAAAGGTTGCCTACCCGTGTCCTACAGTCTCCAGCTATTTTGCTGTCTGCGGACTTGGCATCGGCTTCCCCTTTTCCGGTTGCACGATTCAGATGTCGTGATCTGCTGTCCTATGCTCGCTGCCACTGGGTCCCACTGGCATTTGGTTTGACTGTGCAATGCTGCAATCCAACAGATTGTCAGACACCATCCTCCTCATCTGATCACTTGGTTTCAACCTTGGAAAAACTAGTCTCTTGATGTGCAAAGGCACCCCTCCCTTCTCTTTCCTGGGAGGAACAAAACCCCCAACACCCCACAGTGATTTTTAACCAGCCCCCCCAAAAACAAAACCCTTGTATAGGTTCAAAAAGAGCTCAGTAAAACCTCAAAGCAGGCTTCTCCTGTTCTATTCACTTACAGCCTCAGGCAAAGCATTCAGTGATTGACACTCCTGTGTTTCAATGCAAGTGATCTGAGCGGCAGATCTTATGGTGCTGTATGCAATTCAGTCTTCCTGCCAGAGGTTTCTTTGTGCTGTACATGACCATTACAAAGAGAACGTAGTTGCAACCAGGCAGAGCAGCCGCTTCTCTCCTTTGCCAACAGCATGGTTTCCCATCACATAGCTCCTTGACAAAGTGGGCCATGACCCGTAAAAGCTCAGATTGAGTTAATATCAAGTGTTCCAGATTAGTTTTATTTTTCCATTGTAGTCCACTTTGTCATAGGAGAGAGACAGTGATTTTTCCATTCAAAATTTAATGGTTATTTGATGTAAACATTAATTTTTATTTACTCCTGCATCACTTTTGCTTTCTGTTTCAAATCATGCCCACCTGAGCTGAAAATCTTTGTGGTGGAAGCAGCCAAGGGCTTACTTCCAAGGGGGAAAACAGCTCTTCAGCTTCTTCTACAGATCTATTCAAATCCTCAAAAACCGGGAAAATGTGTTTAATTATCAGCCCCCCCACAAAAAACCCTCTCCCCTAGCAACAACCATGGTATGGGGGGAAATGTTTATTTGGTTTACTTGGAATAACTGATTCATTTCCTAAATAGGACTAATATTCCATGATGAGGGAATGTGCCAAAATGTATGATTAGCTGCTTTCTTGATAGTAATTCATTTGAGATTTCTGAAAGTAAATTATTATAATAAGGCATTTTTAGCTGCCTTTCCACCTTATGGAATGCAAGGTGGGAAAAAATTGATTTTAAAACCACTTAGATTGCCACCAAATTAATTAATTAAACACAGTCCTAAATAAAACCATCTTCAACTGTCTCCTGGAGACTGAAAGTGAGGCCAACTGGCCCTCCCTGAGGTTATTCCATAATCATGGAGCGGCTATCAAAAAGATCCTCTCTTGTGTATCCACCAAACAGGCTTCTTTGGTTGATGGGACAATTCGGAGGGCCACACTGTGTGATCTCAATTCCCAGGTAGAACATATGGCACAATGCAGTCCTTCAGATACCCTGGTCCCATGCCATGTAGGGCTTTAAAGGACAAAACCAAAACCTTGGAACTGCTTGGGAGCGGGTTGGTAGTCAGTGTAATTGCTGTAATACTGGGGTCACGTGCTCCCAATAGCTGGCCCTGACCAGCAATCTAGCCATAGGGTTCTTCACTGGCTGCAGTTTCTGAAACTCTTCAAGGGTAGCCCCAAGTAGCGTGCATTGCGATAAACTAGTCTGGGATCACTGTGGCTAGATCTGATTGAACCAGGAATGGGTGCAGCTCACTTACCAGCCAAAGCTGAGAAAAAAGCACTCCAGATCACCACAGCCTTGATGAGGAGCCACTCATTAGGACAGTATCGAATGAGGAGCCACTCATTAGGACAGTATCGAATGCTGCTTGGAGACCCAGCAGAACTAGCAGGGTCATATTCCCTGTCCAGGTCTTGATAGAGATCATCAACCAAGTTATAAACCCTGGCCTGAAGCCAGATTGAAATGGGTCCAGAAAACCAGTCTCTTCCAAGAGCCCCTGGAGCTGAAAAGCAAGCACCCACTCTAGTACCTTGCCCAAGAATAGAGACAGGTCAGAGGTTCTCTAATATATTAGGGTTTAAGGAATGCCCCCCCCCCAGGTCTAATCACTGTCTCTTTAAGCATGGGTGACATAACTCCCCCTCTCAAGGAAGCATTTACCACTTCTTTTATCAGACCACAAAAAGAAGAAACTGTGAGGTAACTGCGCTAGAAAATATTTCAATAAACAATCACAAAATATATACAAAAATGTGTACAAAACTCATACAAATGCACAAGGCAGTTGAAAATGGTGTGACAATGGTCTCCGGAATGTTCTATCGTTTCTATACTATTCTTCTTCCGAAAGTGAATGAAAGCCTTAATATATCATATGCAATAATAATATTATGTGAAGAATCTATGGTACATGTACATGCAAGAATTCAATAAAAAGTTTTTTGTTCCCCCCCCCCCAAACCTTACATACAGCGACTCTTTAGCCACAATTAATTTATACAACTTTACTTTCGAAAGCATATACTCACCATAACTTAGTTGCAAGAAATTCTCTGAAAGGATGTTCCTCGGGCAAAGTGCTTGTATAATGCCTTACTAGGTACATGTTCTCACAAAACCTTTATGCTAACTGCACTGCGATAAACTAGTCTGGGATCACTGTGGCTAGATCTGATTGAACCAGGAATGGGTGCAGCTCACTTACCAGCCAAAGCTGAGAAAAAAGCACTCCAGATCACCACAGCTAGAAATATTTTCTAGCGCAGTTACCTCACAGTTTCTTCTTTTTGCGGTCTGTTCTGTGACTGTGACCATCATTTTTGAGCCACACTTCTTTTATCAGCCAGGATGGGCAAGAGTTGAGAACACATGTGATAGGTCTTACCTTTCCCAGGTTCTTGTCCGCATCATTTCACTCCACAAGCTGAAAGGTATCTAACAGTACTCAAACAACCCTCGTATGTGTGTGGTCCTCTTGGGTGTATCTAAAAACTCTTTGTAGTTCTATATGTTGTCGAAGGCTATGTAGTTCTGTTTTTAGTAATGAGAGATCGACTCTTTCTTATATAACAATCAACGTTTTATTAATGGATATGGTGAAGTTTTAGCTATCCACCAAAAGATGTGTAAAAAATTGCAAGAAAATAAAAATAAATAAAGCTGGTTTTAGATCAGTCTTGTTTAAACCATCTCAGTTCATAATGCAACATTTGAAAACACACAAGTTGTCATTGAAGTTGTAAAGTAATCTACTGATATTCAAATTACAGGTTTTTTTAATGACAAATCTAATGATAACTGAAACTGATTTGGTTTTAGGTTTAGCGACTTGAACATTCAAATTCAGTGTCTTGTTTAGCACAATACTTCCTCTTGCTGTGATGGGCAACTGTGATGACATATTGTTGGCTTTTTGACATAAGGCACTATGATATGAATATGCCATTCACTTGCCTTATGTCAGAGATCTGTTGTGGACCAGTGACTTTTACCAAATGCAAATATGGTATTGTTTCAGGATACAGTGCATTTTAGATGAAGGACATCATGTGAAGTCTTTCAGCAAACATTTTGAAATGCAAGCCATTTTTTAAAATACATAAGCTTTTTGTTGTTGTTGTTGTCATGCAGCTTGTTCTGCGACGGTCACTGGGGAATTGCAGACTAGTTACCCATCACTCAGGCCCAAGACACACATTCTCATCACCATTTTGCTCTTCTCTACTGCCCATCAGCATTCTTGAGGCAAATATGACCCAGTAACTTTATTCAAGACCCTCGACAAATGTTTCTGTGTTCACAGGAATCATTCCGTTTCATTCTCCTTTTGTTTGGCACCTGTCAGACAGCACAGAGAGTGACTGAGGGGGATTTTGCACAATACCGTATTCACTCAGAAGGAAGACAGCCCTGAATGTCAGATGACCCCCTTTAAAACATCATATATAAAAACCAATTTATTATTCAACATAATTGTAACTTATGTGAATAGATCCAGACGGGTAGCAGTGTTTGTCTGTCTGTAGCAGTAGAAAAGAGTAAGAGTCCAGGAGCACCTTAAAGACTAACAAAACATGTTGCACAGGATATGAGCTTTTGTAAGATATCTGAAGAAGTGAGCAGTGACTCACAAAAGCTCATCCCCTGCCACATATTTTGTTAGTCTTTAAGGTGCTACGGGACTCTTGCTCTTTTCTATTTTATGTGAATATAAGATAACCCCCTCTTTTTAATGGAATACCTGGGAACAACTCTAGTCTTGCATTTGAGTCAATACTGTAAGTGCATACCTGTGTCCCAATTGAAGAAGAGGAGACTGGATTTATACCCCACACTTCACTACCTGAAGGAGTCTTAGAGCGGCTTACAATTACAATCTCCTTTCCCTTCCCCTCCCCACAACAGACACCCTGTGAGGTAGGCTAGGCTGAGATTTCTTACTACAAGGTAGGCTTTGGCTGTAAGACATAATGCATTTTCTAGTACTAAATATGTTGGAAAATCAGATACCTCTGCCTTCTTCCACCATACGTGCATTTCTAGTACAACAGTACAAGTGTCACAAGTAGTCACTGGATACTGCTTCGGATGGGATTAGAAATGATGGATGTGACTCTTCCTCATGGCTACGGCACTTTAGGAAATCACGTGTTTCAGTATGTAGTGCTACTTCTATTCTGGAAGCGGTACATGAGGCAAGCCTAGGGCACCCTGCGAACATCCTCAGATCTTGCCTACGTCTTGTCTCATGCACTCAGGGGTGTCCAGGCATGCAAGGCAGAAGCTTAGTACAGCACGGCCTATTCTTATTTAAAATCTTACTTTATTTAAAAAAAGAATTTGTGCAAATGCATTTTTAAATGTCAAAGTCCCTTTCCACAACTAGCTCTGAAGTTTGGCACAGCAGAAGGAACCCATTCCGCACCCTTGCCAAAACATTTTGGAGCAGAACCAAGCAGTTTAATTCATCTCTCTGTCTATCTGGGCGACTCTAAAAATAGTTTTCCACCTGCATAACTCACTTCCATTAGTAGCTTGGGGGGAGGTTCCCCATTCCCCCCTCTCTGCAGCTCACTGGGGCTCCTACACATTCTGCTTCTGGGGGTGTACAGCCAGAAGGAAGAACTGGTTAAAATCACCCCCTTCTTCACTGGTGGAAAACCAGTTTGTTTTTTTTAATGGAAGCTTGGAGCAATAGATAAATTCATGAAGTACACTGTGCAGTTAACAGCCTATGAAATCTTACTGCAACAGGCATCCTGTACTTTTATTACGTTGTCTGCTAGCGATGTCTGAGCCAGTTTTAAAGCTCTGCATGTGCTACAGCATATGTGAACAATACAAGCTTCTTTCACGTGTGGCATCAGGGGCTAAGATACAAAGCAGAGCTTCATCCATCTACAATTCTGGAGTAAGTGACAAAACCCTTTAGTGTGAAGGACATCAGTATGCATACTAAAATTTCCACATGCACGTGGAGCCTCTGAGTCAGTCGGAAATAAGTTGGGAACCCATTAGGACTTCTGGGGGGTGTTAAATGTCTCCCATATCCCCTTCCCCACACTATTTCCTCTTTTTCTCCACCTGGCAACCCCCATATCCTCCTCTCTTTCCTTGCTTCCTTCCCTCCTGTCCACTCACCAACCAAACTTTCTTTTATCTGCCCCGTACGTTCAGCTTTATTTACTATTAATTTATAACCCACCTTTCTCCTCAGTGGTGATCCAAAGCAGCTAACATCATTCTCCTCTGGTTTATCCTCACAACAACCCTGTAAGGTAGATTAGGCTGAGAGGGGATTTGAACCTGGGTCTTTTCTCAGGTTTGCAGAAAGATCTGTCTTGTTTGTTTATGGTTCCAATCTTTGGATATAAGTATCCATAGATAGGGCCATGTTAAGAATCAGACCTATTGAGGATGAGGGGACCCATGAGAATTCACAGGCATCCAATTTCCCCCACCTTTACTTACTCCCACCTTGCTCATTCTCAGTATCTCATTTCTTTCTGTCTCTTTGCCTTCCCTTGTTGGTGTTTTCTCAGCTGCCAGAGGCTTGGAACAGAAAACATGCCGCACAGAGTGTGAAAGATGCGTCCTGTGCTGTGCACTGCAAGCCAGTGCTGCTGTAGGTTGGAGAGAAAAGAGCCAGGCTCCAATATCCCATCAGCAGAGAAGCTTGGAAATGGAAGGGGGGGGGGAGAAAGCAGCAAAGGGGTGGAACACCTTTTCCGTCCCCAACCCTCCACTGTCTTCCCCTTGAAGCCATGGGGGTCTTTCGTTTTCTGTTCCTCCCCTCTCACCCTAACCCTTTTGATGTTGCCAGCACCGCCTCTCTTTCTTCCTCTGCCCACTGACTGCTGCCCCCTTCTCTCTCACCGGCAGAGTCTCTTTTTTCTCTCTGCCTTCCTCCACCTGCCCCCTTCTCTGTTGCTGACACGGTCTCTCCCCCTTACCTCCCTTCTCTCTTGCTGGCATAGTGTGTCTGCCTCTCTCTCTCTGTATCCTCTTTCATCCCACCGCAGCATCCTCTCAGGCTGCCACCACCAAACTGTAGTGCTGCTTTCCGGGGATGCTAGGCAACCTCTGTAAAGGCAGCTGAAATCTTGTCATGTTAAGTCACGGATCTCTTTGATGTGCCCACTCACCCCCCCATTTTCAGATTTTTCTGCTAACCTCGGTTTTCCATCTAGTTTGTAGAAAGATTGCCTTTCTCTCTACTTGGCCCCAGTCCACAGATTTCAGGAGCTGCACATGGGGCCATGTTCACTATTAGATATATTGATATTCCTGTTCCTGTAACGACACTCTGATCTTTAGTTCATGCTGGGAGCTACAAATAAAAAGAGTTAAAATGAGCTTTCGGTGTGATGCAGTTGACAGCAGTATTGTATGTGAACATGGGAGGCACCATGTTAAATCATGAAGCCCTTTAGGCGAGCCTTGGGCAAAGCAATATCAGCATCACCTACCCCTCAAAAATTGCTGAGGGTAAATGAGAGGAAAAGGGAGAGCTAGGGATTAGTGTGTTGGATTAGGGCTAGGGACTTCTGGATTTAAGACCCCAACCAAGTATAAAACTCGAGGCACTCTGTTAGCCTAAGCTGCCTCCTGGGGTTGTTGGGAGGATCTAAAAAAACGAACTACTATAAACTATCTGGGAATCCCTTGAGCCCTGATAAAGAGATGAGGACTGCTAATGCCGTATGCGGTGATCAAATTCAAGCAATGTTCTAACTGTGGCATTCATACCTGCTGGCGTGAGCACTAATGCTTGTAGGATGTCAGAGAGGGAGATGATACCAACAATACTATCTGCTTCGTTTACTACCACCAATCGATGAACCTGAAATCAAGGAAGAAAAAACATCAAGGTATTATTTTATTCCTTGCAAAGCGTAAAAAATTCACATCCCAGTGTTAACAGGCAGAAGCTCACACTGTTTAGAGGGATGCTCAGCCCTAAATATACAATACTCTATGACCCAGTCTTCCTTGGCTCCAAAGAGACAGAAGAACAACCCATATTTATATCAAATTTACTATGAGATACAAAGGAGGACTTGACAAGTTTTAAAGATAGTAGGTGCCGTTTTCCAATCCTGCCAACTCCAATCCACCCTGGATTAGACTATTTTAGCTTTATACCATTATGCCCACCATAAATAACTGTGGCCAGGGTCTCAGCTCAGGAAGGATGGGCTCCAGAGCACACTAATTTATGCAGCAGCCAAATCACTCGCTCACAACTTTAATGCCAGCAGCTCACAAAGAAGAATTTTTGCTCACAAGACTCCACAGCTTGGAGGGAACATTGCGTGCCAACTCCAATCCACCTTGGATTAGACAATTTTAGCTTTATACCACTATGCCCACCATAAATAACTGTGGCCAGGTGTACAGTCCTGCAGCCCCTCACTTTGTGTTGTGCATTTAAATGTCTCTGTTTATGTGGGCTTGCACATGAATCACTGAAGGCCTAGTTTTGGTCCACAACCAGAGCAGGCACATCTGAGCCAGTTCTATACTCTTCGCAGTAATTAAATAATTGTTGGAGGGCTAAAATGGTGGGAGAACTGTATGCATAAAATAAATACAGAATATACACTTCAAGGTTATTGATTAACAATCTTTTTTTGTCAGCAGAATGTAAAGTTTGACAGAAAATTCCTGCTTGTTACAAATTCACATGGAACATTCTTGTTAAAAACAGATGCTGTGTGTAACAAACACTGCAACGTAATCTAATAAGGAACACAAAATTAAAGCCAACATATCAAATAAATACAGAATATACACTTCAAGATTATCGATTAACAATCTTTTTTTGTCAGCAGAATGTAAAGTGTGACAGAAAATTCCTGCTTGTTATAAATTCACATGGAACATTCTTGTTAAAAAGAGATGCTGTGTGTAACAAACACTGCAACATAATCTAACAAGGAACACAAAATTAAAGCCAACATATCTAACTTTGTTATAAAGTGCAAGAGTACTTGTTTTATAAATCATCAACACATTTATAATTAGAATAACCCAATTACAAAATTGGACTTCATGTTAATGGTGTTTTTTTCAAAGTCATGTGCTTCAGGGAGAAACTTTGGATATAGGTGGTTTGAACAGCTTTATCGTATATTGCTTTTGAACCTCCAAATTTCAAAATGGTTTGCTGTATAGCCCAATAACCATCCATTTTCGCAAGAGTGCAACAAGCCAAGCACAAAGAATTAGCACCACTGTAGGAGCTCTCTGGTATATATGAAACCCCTCACAGGTATGATACAAGTTTGTTTTTAGCTGACTGAGCTGGGGAGAAGGAATAATGCCGTGATGAAAGGTGAGGTAAACTGGAGAGGAGCACGCTCTGATGATTGGATCTTCCCCTACCCACAATCCTTGGAGGCAGGACGTAGGTTGTTCCTTCTGTCTCCAGTGGGAAAGGAGTTCCCGCCATCTTCAGTTCAGAGACTTCCATAGCTCAGCACACAGAGTGCCTAATCAAAAACGAACAGTGAGTCTGTAGAAGAAGGTACTCACAGAGTATAGTGCTCAGGAGGAATAACGGAATGTACAAAACGTATGGTCTCAGGCAACAGAGGCAATTATAAACTGAGGCAATATATTCAGAGATAAACAGCAGACATTAAAAAACTGATTCGCCACTGATTGTGGGTAGGACAGGACCCAATCATCAAGAATGTCCTCCTCCTCCTAGAAAGGAATCTTCACAGTAATTCCAATGTTCTGTTCTATGCCATGGTCAGGCCAATGCGCCCTTCCACTTATGCTCAAGAGTGTCACCAATTTTGCACCACAGGTAGGCTGCCTATTGTGTGGCGGGAGAAGGGACATTTCCCCCCAGAAGCTTCCTGGCTAGTGTTTTAGCTTGAGCTCGTCCCTGGGCACTCACTCCTACTCCTGTCAAACAGAAGCAGCTGGGGAAAGCCTCTGGGTAGCATGCCACTGTCCTATCCCCAGGTTATCAGAGAGCGGATAGATATTTTGCTCTGCCTTGGCTTCGTTTCAGCTGTGATGTTTTTAGAAGCATCTGTATGACACAGTCCACTACTCTCTCCCCTCCTGCTTTTTTTTTTTTTCCCAAACCCAGTTCCATAAGATCTTCTTGGAAGATGTCGCGTGTACAGGAAGTTGCACAGTTTCATAGACTCCAACCCACATCAGTGCCATTTTCCTTGCCTCTGGATTTTCCCCAAACCCAGTTCCATAAGATCTTCCTGGAAGATGTCGCGTGCACAGGAAGTTGCAGTTTCATAGACCCCACCCACATCAGTGCCATTTTCCTTGCCTCACCCCCACAGATGCCACACTCCAAAAACAAGCCAGCAATAATTATACAGAATAATGAATAAAATTAAGAAATGGTGACCTCTAAAACGTACTGTTGTTAATGCATCATGGAAGGACCCTTTTGTACCTGGTTAGAATTCCTGGTGAGTGATGCTATTCAAAAAATTTTGTGGCGAAAGAACTCTCACCTCAGCTTTAACTATCCGGTCCACAATGGTCTCCAGCGTTTCCAGCTTACTGCACTTGACAACACCTTCAAAATACTGAGAGCGGTGTTGAAGAGCTTGCGTCACTGTGATATCTAAGTTATTATATGTTTTTTCAGCAGCAAGATTCTGGAAAACAAGTATATAAGGTAAATTCCAATGGTTATATTCTCAACGCAATGGTATTTATCGTCTTTCACCAAAAATACGACCCAAATTGTTCCATTTGTTAAATGGGGCAACACACACTATAGGCTTTCAGCTTTGCAATTCAGAGAAGCAACTGTACATACAGAGATGTTACACACATATAACATTCAGGCCAAACATGCCCATGTGCTAGGGGGAATAATATATCTCTTTAGATTTGGTAAATGAAAATGGACCTCTGCTTGATCAAACCGAGTTTTAAGAAAAATCAGGAAATGCCCTATAGGTTTGCTCCTTCCTTCATCTCTATTCTCTTGCACATATTCTTCTCTCCCTTTCAGTCTTCACTAGCTATAACCAGCCCAGACTATGATTCGCAAACTCCTTTTACTAACTAACCATGGCTGCAAAGGGTGGCTGGCCATTAACTCGAACACAGATGTAACACTAACCATAATGAACTTGAAAGCTGAAGGGGGAGGGGGATAGGGGAAATGCCTGTGCGAGAGGGGAGAAGGTACACGTGAACTAGTGGGGTGCTCCTGGCTGGGACTGGGTGCTCTCATGCCTGCCCTGAGTTGGGGCTGATGCATGGCTACAAGATGGGATTCTGCAAACTGCCATGCAGAGCTCGCTGTCAGCAGCATTCCCCCCCCCCAAAGTCTCACACACATTATTTCCCTCCTCTGAAACAAAAAGCCTGCTTTCTCCATACAGCAACCAGAGAAACAGAGACATTTCAGGAAAAGTAGGGACCAACGGTAAAGGGGGGAATGCAGACAGATGAACATTTAGGTTGGAGGCAGGTCATGTCAGGGGTAGGAAAGTGGGAATTCCAGAAATGGGCACCCAAGCTGGAATGCAGAATATGGACCGGTTGGTGCTGGTACGCCCTGGCAGCGCGGACTACGTCTATAAGCCCCTGATCAGACATCACCTCCCATGCAGGTCCCCTCTGCACTAGCTGCTGACAAGAGCTCCTGCACTCCACACCACAACTACTTCTCCTGAGGCATCACATCCTCTTATTATTTATTTCATTGGTTTTCTTAACTGCCCTTCCCCGCCTACATTGCAGTTTACAAGATAGTTCCATAGAGTTATAAAACCAATTAAAACCATAAACAATATTTCCATACAGTTAAAAAACCAATTAAAACCATAAACATACAATATTAAACAAACAGCATACATTTTAAACATTCCAATAACAGATGGCCTGTCTAGCATTCAGATTTTTTGGAGCGGGGGGAGGGTACCGGGCAGATGTAGGAAAAACCATCACTGGCCTCAACCAAAAGCCTGGCGGAACATCTCTGCCGTACATGCCCTGCGGAACTTTAATAGATCAGATAGGGTATGGATGTCATTCGGCAGAGAGTTCCACCAGGCTGGGGCCAAGGCAGAGAAGGCCCTGGTCGAGGGCAGCCAGATATCATTGGGGCCTGGGTATCATTCACAAGTGAGATGTATTAATAAGTGTATGTGTAAAAAGTGCTCTCACGTCACAGCCGACATATGGCAGCCAAAGGGCTTCCAAGGCAAGGAAGAAGCTGAGGTGGTTGGCCATTGCCTTCCTCTGCAGAGTCTCCCTTCCAAGTGCGGACCCCGCATAGCTTCTGAGATCTGACACCATCAGGCTATACCATACTGCCTTCCCTCCTGAGTTATGTTCATACATGACAATTCAGCATTCTCTCCTTCCACCAACAACCACCTCTGCAAGACTTTTGGTCCTGCTTATTCTGAGCACTGCACATGTAGAGCCCTGGAGCCAATTCTCATGCTACCCTGCCCTCCTCTGAGAACACTACAATCATGCCACTTGTGAATGAAAAGCAGGCTCCAGAGCACGCCCAATGCTTGCTGTGGCTTCACAGGATGAAAGAAAATCAGCAGCAGTGGGCAAACAGTCTTCAGCCTTTCAGGAAAGCTTAATCACCACTAATATTGACAAACACCTAGTAAGTTTGCAAGGAAATTCTGGGATCCCTAAATATAATCTAAAAGGTATTTTTTCTGGGGGGGAAATGGCTGCATGCGAAGTGAGGTGTTTTAATGTATAGGGACTTTAAAGAAGAAATCATGCAAAATATATAATTACATTTATTTAAAAAGTAACAAATCATCCGTTGACATGTTGGTACTGAAGGAACCACCACACTAGACTCTGCCTGAAAGACATCATGAGAGCAACTTTCTAGCAAAATGAGAGTGTAAAAAAAATAATTCCTTCTGTGAATCTTGAATAAGTCACTGTCAAGTTTCATAAGATGGCCTCATTTTCCGCATGCATGTGCAACACTTCTCATTAGCTTACTCCCTGAAACACTACTCTGTAATGCAACAAAGTACATGGCATTTGCTGTTTTGTCCCTAGTACAACTATCCTCCACTATGCATACAACCCCCTATGGCTGTTATTTGGTGGCATGGTAGTTCTGGGTGTATTACTAGAAACATTTTTTGGGTCAAACAGTGTATTTATTTGCTGTTGGAGGCAGCCTCTGTCTTGAACATGCGCCTATTATGTATGGAGAAGAAAAAGAACCAAATAAAAAACTGAACTTTGGCATGAGAGGTGACTGTGCAAATCAAGATACCAATCTGAAAAAGTTATATTATGACTACTAAGCATTTAGATAGGCTGTCAATATTCAAAACACTTCATCCACATTATCTTCCTGTGATCCTTACTGCTCATCTTACAGGGCTGTGAGACTAACTTGCCTCAGAGCCAGTGTGGTGTAGTGGTTAAGAGCGATGGAATCTAATCTGGAGAACAGGGTTTGACTCCCCACTCCTCCACATGAAGCCTACTGGGTGACCTTGGGTCAGTCACCGTTCTCTCAGAACTCTCTTAGCCCCACCTACCTCCCAAGGTGACTGATGTGGGGAGAGGAAGGGAAGGTGATTTGTAAGCTGCTTTGAGACTCCTTAAGGTAGAGAAAAGCAGGCTATAAAAACATGTTGTTCTTCTCAAGCCACAGAGTGAGTTGGTGGCAGTAAAAAAAAATGCCCACAAAAAATTATGCTTTGATAAAAACTTGTTAGTCTCTAAAGTATTACAAAGACTGCTATTCATTTTTGGGAAGAGGTAACCAAAGCAGAAGATGTTTTTTCTATACTATAGGGTTGCTATAAATATTAGAGAGGCATTATACATTTATGATGGCAGCTGATTGGGGCAGGTTCCTCTCGTATCTTTTTCTAGTTTCATGGGAGCATTTAAATGCCCACAGTACCAGCTAACAAATAGAAAAACAAGCCCTCTATGCCATGATGATCTTTGTATTTCTTAATACACACCTGACTCATCCACAACAGGTAGAGCCGATATCCTTCTATCTACAAATATATTCAAGGCTTTAATAATAGGAGTGTCTGGGTGTATAAAGGCGATGTTGTGGTACGTTCCTATCCCAAGCTCATCCAGGTTTTTCTTCATAAAGGCAGGCTTTGGCATTTCTGACACCTAGAGGGAAAATTTACAAAATGTTGTGAGACAGGCTTATTCTTTTATTATTATATTATAAAGCTGGCATTATATGGTATTATTCATACAATGTTCTAATAAATCATCATAGCTGATTTCCCTACCAAGCCTCCAAGTTTCTAACAAAACATTCTACTATGACTAAGATGATGGTGAATGTTCTCAGATCTGACAAATCACATCTTACAGTTGTTTCAGACATTAACATTCAAACCAAAGCACCTTTTGTCTTGGGGCTATTTTGTGAGCCCAGATGCTTTCAAGCTGAGGATTTACAATGCTAAGAGCAATATAATTTGTCTACTCTAACATCTCTAAGTTCAGGCAGTACCAAAGAAAAGTCTCAATTTACTTACAAAAAGCTGGAGGAACTTCAGGATTCTTTTATGGGTAAGTATATAAAGTGCATTTCCACTCACAGGGTCAATAACTGGCAATCTGTGGATTTTGTTTTTGATCAGTGAATACACAGCATCAAAAAGGCTGAAGAGAAAGTTATTGCAACGATTAGTATAAACTAATTTACATCCACCGAGACACAGATACCATCCCCCCCCCCCAAAAATCCACAAGGCCAACAGCCTAATCCTTTAAAATGTCATTCTAGGAGAGGTTGTGAAAAGAACGTATGATTTTATTTCATAGTTGTTAAGGCTCCTGACAACACACCAAAACGAATAGTCAGCATCACATCAAATCCTAGTAGCAAAGCAATCAAATTTCTTCACAGAAATTAAAAAAGAGCACTTTGCCATTTTTGTTGAGTTTTGTCTGGGAAAAGGTATAATCTTCAAGCCTCAAGCGATTTGCCTTTCGCTGCATACAGATGAATAGAAACCAACCTTGCAGCAATGTGACTCATGCCTTTGCTGGGTGAGATGCTGCAAGTCCCACAGTTTTAAAATAAAGCATAGCTGCTATATGAGGGCACCACTTCAGACTGGATAATAGGACGTGTCTGTGTGAATTCTTTTGCTTCTGCATGGCTTTGCCAGACAAACCTATCCTGCCCCCCCCCACATTATCCTTTCAAGGGTAATCCATGTATAAAACACAGGTGACTTGTCTTTTTTCTTTCTGGGGTGTGTGTGCCATGGTTGGTTGGTTTCAATTAGTAAAACTATAAGGGATGTCAGAAGGCTTAAGTCCCCTCTTCCTCCCATGTGGTCCCAGTCTGAATCAGGGCTCTGTGTGGCTACTTCTATTTGAAAAACACTGGGAAGATCTGATTATGGTTATCTCAATTGTCATCTAGTTAGATCCTCTGGGCTGAACCTTAAGCCTTACATATAGAAATGGTGGCTAATTAAAATGCCCCAAGCTTTATAAGTATTGTTCATATAGACAAGCTACTACTCAGTTTGTCACATGAACCTCTGACCCAAATCAAATAGGAAAGGTGAACACAGAAACATCTGTACAACATCGATGTAGTGTGGGAGAGGAAACACACACTGGAGTTAAAAGTTTGTGTGAATATTGGTTAAATGTTTCAGCACTTCATATGTAATTATGAAACAAGAAGTTACTTTTTGGAAGTTAGAAGCAGAGAGAGGATCCAAACAGAAGCCAAAAATATTCCTACCACTGCTCCCTCTAAGCTGAGTTAGTGTGAGCTAGCTCAGTGTTTTTTAGCCTCCAGCTCACACATTTTTGTTTTAGGTCAGGAAGGATGGCTCCAGAGCAAACTAATTTATGCAGCAGCCAAATTACTTGCTCACAACTTTATTGCCAGTAGCTCACAAAGTAGAATTTTTGCTCACAGGACTCCATAGCTTAGAGGGAACATTGATTCCCACTGGGTACTGGGGAACAAGTGCTAGCTAACCAATGCATATTTTGTGCAGTCTTAAAATATCCCTTGCAGTTTTGTGATGGGTACATTGTTAAAACTGAGAATAAACCAGTTAGAAGTAAAAATCACAGCTCACCTTGCATCTGGTGAAATATTCACTAAAGGCTTAAAGGTTTCTTGCAAATAAAGCTCTGCATAATTAAAAACAAAGTCAACACTTTCATGAACATTTTGGCAGAAGGAAACGAGCACTTTAACACAAAGATAGGTAGACAATCATCGTGAGGGAGGAGAGAGGACACTGGCTCTTACAGTGATAGCCTTGCAGTGGGTACTAGGTATGAAAATGAGGATAAAATTGATAAAAGCTATCCAATTTAAGACAGGAGGACATGCTCCATATACAACAGTAACCACTGAATGAATGAATTTATTGTAACAGCGATTAGCCAGCAATATAAAACCAGAAAAACAGTAACCACTAGGTGTCAGTACAATCATGCAAATAATCATACTGAAGAGGCTGCCGCAAGGAATTTACATAGGATATCGTTCCCCCCCCATGTTTGAAGTCAATGAGCCCTAATTCAAAAGGCAATGCTGTCTTCGAATATGCCTACGAGCATGAATAGATTTCAGCTCTCCTCCAGCAATTCAGGGAATGTCCTTTGGGCTCAAAAGAGATTATTTTCTGATGATCTTGCATTTCCATGCAACTATTATTTCTTGAGAACTGACCCAGTTAGAAGAAAAGGCAGAAAAAGGGCATTCGAGAAACTATAATAATCCATTTGGTATTTTAGATTTAGTTTGGTGAAGTACCAGTGGCTTTAAGTTGTATTTCCAGAAGGAACATGGACAACTCAAGGAAACAGTACAAGATCGGAAAACGTGGAGAGAGCTGGCCCATAGAATTGCCAAGAATTGAACACAATTGAATGGCTAACAACAGCCTGATCCACGTCTTTGCCTTGCTATACCAACATGACTCTTCCCAGTTCCATTGCAATCAGGCAAACTGCACCAAGCTACAGGCATAAGTGGAGTGGCTATTGGTGGGACTAATCAAGGTAGACTAGGGTTACCAATCTTCAGGTGGTGGCTGGAGATCTCCTGGGATTACAATGGATCTCCAGATGATACAGGTTGGTTCACCTGGACAAAATGGCCACTATGGAAAGTGGACTCCATAGCATTATATCCCACAGAAGTCCCTCCTCTCCTCTCCCCTCCCCAAGCCCTGCCCTCCTCAGGTTCCACCCCTACAGTCTCCAGGTATTTCCCATCCTGGAGCTGGCAACCTTAAGGCAGACACAGCTCCCAGTCTAGAAAAAGGTGTCTTGGTTTACTGTTTCCAACTGAAGGAGGTGGAACCCCCTCTAGCAAACATACTAGTGTGTGTTTCCCCTTTGGTTAAGACAGCAAGGAACCCAAAGTTCAGGGCTACACAGCAGGTTCTGTGAACTGCATTTCTGCCGAACATTTACAAAGCACGCTTACCCCTCCACGTTTCAATCTTGTGCTCCTCTAATTCATAGATTTGTACCTGCAATGAAAGAAGATGTTTAAACCTTTCATATTTAGCCTTGTTCATTTCCAATAAAATCAGTAAGATCTATCTTTAAGTACATATGTTTAGGATTTTCTGCTAACTATGGTTTCTGGTGCAACAGTCTCTTGACTCAGGGGAAGGCTCCTTACCCTGGAGGAAAGCACCACAATTAGCAGAACCGATCTACAGGGTCCAACCCATGGACTTTACAAACCAGGATTTTAAAATTATTTTTCTTAGAACGATTAAGCTTAGTTTGGAGAAGGCTCAAAACTGGAAGTAAACAAAAACCTCAGTTTTTACAGATAGCTTTTCCATACACTCCAACTCAGAGCTACTGAAATTAATTATTGGACTCATTCACTTATGCTGTGCTGCAAACATGTTACATCTGAAGATGATAGAAAGGGAATACCAATTCGTGGAAAAGGAAATGTCAGAGCTGTATAATGTATTGAAAATGAAATTTGTTTTACTCCCACACTGATTAAATAGAACATTTGGCTGAACAGTGGTAGTTATTAAGTGGGCTTTTTCATGAAGATTGCTTTAATTTAAAAATCAGTTTCCTCTAAAAAACAATTACACGAGCTTATTTATTCAGCAGTCAAAAAAGAGAGCATCAGCAGAAAGAAGGAGCCCATGAAGTGCTCTTGCTGAAGTTCTACCTGCACCAGGCTCAGATAGACAGTCCAGTCTTTCAGCACAGTTATTGTGATAGCCAGGGTGGTGCAGTTGTTTGGCTGAGAGTACGTGATTGGTCTGAGGCCATCCAGCAAACCTCCATGGCAGAGCAGGGAGTCGAACCTAGGTCATTCAGATCCTAGTCCAGCACTCCAGTCGATACACCATGGTGGCTCTCTAGAACTCCCCCCACCCCAAATGGCCACCACTGCATCCTACCATGCATTGAGCACACTGCCGGGCCAGCTGGAGAAATGACATGACATTGAGATGAACAACAGAGGCTCGGGAGAAAACGAGGAACAGAGAAAGGGGAAGGAAGGAATGTGACAGGTGACACAGGAAGGAGCAAAGAGGATGGCATGCATGTAGGGCAAAGGAGGACAAAGAAGGGGACTTGAAAAGAATGAGGCAGCAATGACTGCCAGGAAACACACTGGGGGGTGCTATGGAGCCCACTATACTGGGCACTGCAGGGCTGGCGGGTGTGGTGTCCTTCCTACTGTAGGCTAGCACAGGGAGAAAAAGACAAAAGATTTTGCCATTTTCTTGATACTCTTTTACACACTTCATACACTGGCCTTTATAGAGCCTTTGAACTTTTACCTTTTGGATTTGGCTCTAACATTGACAGAAGCTGTTCTGACACCTGCAAGCAGCAAGAGGCACAGACTTCACTTTTTCTGCCTAGTTGAAGGCCCAGAAATCTTTTAAAGGTCAAAGATGCAGCCCCTTTAATCCAACCACATTTTTTAAAAGGAGAGAGCGAGTGTGCGTGCGCGAGAGAGAATATTTCTAAAATGATCATGAGCCATGAACCAACTCTAATGCAGCAGTAATGCTCTGAGAAATAACAGGAATGTTTGCAGCGATGGAAAAGAACTTAAACTTTGTACACAAAGCCCTGGGCATGAACGCTGTAACATTTTACTGCAAAACAAGAAGTGCTTCTATTTGTAATATAACTCTCCTCATGATGGAATAAAAAAGGAATGGAGCCCTACAACAAAAGCAAAGCTGGAAAACATTGTAATCTTTCAGTATGTGTATAAATCTCCCGCAGCCATCCACACCGTGGGATTATATTGCCATATAAATGGGAACACCCTAATTAACTGAAAGAGTTGGAAGACCACAATGGTCCCCCTGGCTCCATACAAATCGCTTATTGCAAATCAGGAGCGAAAGTGTGAATGGAATTCCTCCTACCTCTGAAGCAATTTCCCCCTCCCTTTCCTTCCCGCATTATCCACAGTTCTGCTGCACCATGGGTATGTAAACCATGATTACAAATTAAGCTGGGGAAAGAAGGATCCCGCTCCAGAGAAGAGACTGTTAACTTTTACCCCAGTCCTTTAAACCAAAGCCGTGATTTAAAAAGAAAATATTACAGATTTAAAACTTAAAATTCACAAGATTATATAATAAGAAAAGCCCTGCTGGATCAGACTAATGGTCTATCTAGTCCAGCACAATGGCCAACCAGTTCCTCTGGCTATCCAACAATAGGGCATACAGGCCGAGGCCTTCCCCTGATGTTGCCTTCTGGCTCTGGGATTCGGAGGATTAGTGCCTCTGAATGCGGAGGTTCCCCTCAGTCACCATGGCTAGTAGCCGTTTATAGACCTATCCTTCATGAATCTATCTAATTCCCTTTTAAAGCTGTTTTTTCCTGTGGCTATCACTATATCCCCCTGGCAGCGAATTCCACATTTTAATCACTCTCTGTGTAAATCAGTAAAGTAGCATATTGATCTATCATTGCATCAAGCCAGTAAACTAGCAACACAGCTGACTGGTTCAGAAGCCACATTCTACTCCTCCGAGACATGGTTTGATTGCACTCTGATGCCCATTCCCTCCTGGTTTCCTGTTTTTTTCTAACCAGTCTGGAATGATGTCAAGTCTGGCCAAACTATAATTAGCAACCCCCCCCCCCCCTCCCACTTTTTCCTGTAACCACAGTTGGAAGATTAGCCTTAATTTGCCCAGTTTGAACATCGCAGCAAAACAAGGTTAGAGGAAAGCAAGAAATGGAGGAGGGAACAGGAACGGCCTGCCTAAGATCATAAAAGTTCCCACACTTCTATCATTTTGCAGAATGCGCAAAACAGAAATGTTTAGCAGTGTATTTTTATAAAGGGATTAAAACTGCCATGCAATGGAACTCTGTGGGCAGACATTTTAATAAAGGAACAGGACTGTAGCCCATGGAAATATTTATTGTGTGTATCCCCTTGCTTCTACTGCATTATCTTCTACCTTTGTTATCCATTTTCTGCACTCTTATGTCATGCCTTACTTAGTTTTTTGTTTGCACTGTTTTCTAATTCTGTAGTCCTAGTCCTACTGCATTGTTTATGGGATGTCTTATGCTGTCTGACTGAATTGTTTTCCCATATTTTGCAATCCGTTTTGAGTCTCCGTGAGGAGGGGGGGATAAAGTACATAAATAAATATGATATATGAAGCCACTTTATACCAAGTCAGATTATTTGTTGATTTAGTTTAGTAATGTCTATTCTGACTGGCAGCAGCTCACTTGCAGAGAACGACATTTCCTGCTATCTTTAAATGGAGATGCCTGGGATTGCAAATGGAACTAGCTATATGCAAAATATGTGCTCCACCACTGAGCCACAACATCTCAAAGTGGTACAACATACCTTCCCCTCCCAGTTGGGCAAACGCTGCAGTAGGATTTGAATCAACAACTTCAGTACTAGAAAGCACAAAGGAAATGTCTATTTGCTACAGTGCCTGGTGCTGAGAGGGAGGGAGACTGGATGATCTTATAGCACATTCCCCATCATCTCCAACTTAATGGTTTTGAAGCCCATCTGAATTGGGCCAATGAATTCCTATTTACTCCACAACAGATGCCAACAAAGGACTTCATTAGAACTACTCAGCAAATCCAAGATTTCCACTAGATGATTCCAAGTAAAGTTATTCATTTTCTACACATTAATAGCTGAAAGTAATTTATGCAAAAATAAAAATAAATTCTCTTGTTGCTCCCACTACAACTAATTTAGAGTCCAGCTGTATTAATCAGTACTTTTATATAGCAGCTTTTGGAACTCAATGCTATTTATATATATTCAATTTCATAACTGCTGCCATTCCTTTAGAAATTAGTAGAGTGTAGCCTTACAGGACTTGCTGATAGCTCCCCTAATCAAGTAGACGATTGCTACCAGTAGAGAATCCTCTAGAGATAGATGGGGCCAAATATCAAGCATTGAACAGAAGCTGGGGTAAAGGGGGTTGAATATGCTACCAGTATGAATTTGGCATGGTGGAAGAGCTATTTTACTGTATCAAATATGCTAAGACCGGGTAAAACTGATACATTAACAGTTCTTTTCTCTGTTCTGCACATGTTTCATTCCCTCTAGAGGTTGATTCAATATTATATTGGTTTATTCTGACATAAAAACCTGCAGTTTAAGTCTGCAGAAAGATATGACAGACATAAACAAGTGTGATATCAAATCAACCAGAAGAGGGAGCAAAACTTGTGAGGAACAGAAAAAAGAACAAACAGGAGAAGATATGACAGACATAAACAAGTATAATATCAAATCAACCACAAGAGGGAGCAAAACTCGTGAGGAACAGAAAAAAGAACAAACAGGAACTTACAGGCAAGGAAAATGAGAATGTGGAAAAGTTCATAAGCCTGTGTTTGGGCTGTAGTACTAACAGCTGCTGATGGATCCAACATCATTACATACTTCCATATACCAAACTCCCCAAACGTAAGTTTTCTGTTCTACAGATTACTTTTTGGCTAACCAAGCTCCTGGAACGATTCACAAAACAGCAGGTCAGGTAAAACAGAAACCAAGAGTCACATTTAAGGCTAGCCAAGTTTGTTCCAGCATAAGCTTTTGTATGTAAGGCTTCACTACTTCAGCTGCATATGAAAGCTCTACATGAATATTTATAACCAATATTCACACAACAATGTATTTTAAGAGTTTTTAACAGTTGGTCCTCCCTTGCCCCCCTCCCTTTCTAGCACACATTTCTCCCCTCAGGTTCCTGCTTCCCAGGCCACTGCGTATTCTCCTTCCCCTTCCTTCCATTATCCTATCTTTGAAGCCCTCACACCCCTTGGGTTCTTTACTCCCCGAAGCCCCCTTGCCATTCAGCCCCTAAGCATCAGTCTCCCTGATTACCTTGTAGCTTCCAGTTCTGTACAGTTTGGGTTACAGATATGAAATGGGGGCAACAGGCATTATAATTGAACACATTTGCTCCTCCTGTCTTCTATGTGCTATTTGAGATCCTCCCACCTGCCACATTTTCTTTAACAGTTTGCTCTATCTTGTCTGCGTGACAATCTCGAAAAGGAACACACCAGGAAAAACCGCAGAATAGTCAGATTAAGCACCAAAATGTTCGCACTCATTTTTCCATTGAATATTTTCTTAGAAGAGGAACAGAGGAAGTTTATCCTTCTGTTAAAAAGAAGCAAAAGCTACTATGACTTAATGTGGCTCAACAGTGGGTTAGAGATAGATGAAGGGAAAACCGGACTTTATAAGCAAGCAGGATAATTGACTGGTATGTAAGCATATATGTAGTATAACCAAGGATGAGAAGTTACAAACACTGGAATAACAGGCATTTTCAAATACAATTGTTGCATTCAAACATTAGGAATTGTTGTTTCAAATACTTTGGCTGGGTTTGCAGAATGTAAGTACTATGCCTCAGCACAGGTATTGGATTCAACTATTATATTCATCTATCTCATGGATCGCTGCCTTGACGTGGCGAGGGGGCTTGCGTGGTGCGATGAGGCTGTGGGCTATGCCGTGGAGGGCCACCCAGGACGGACAGCCCACAGCGGAGAACTCAGACAAAACGTGATCCACTGGAGAAGGAAATGGCCACCCACTCCAGTATCTTTGCCAAGAAAATCCCAAGGACAGTAACAAAAGGCTAAAAGGTATGACGCTGGAAGATGAGCCCCTCAGGTTGGAAGGTGTCTAATATGCTACTGGGGAAGAGCAGAGGGCAAGTACAACAGTAACCCCAGAAAGAATGAAGCGGCTGGACCAAAACCGAAAGGACGCTCAGTTGTGGATGTGTCTGATGGTGAATGGAAAGTCTGATGCTGCAAAGAACAATACTGCATAGGAACCCGGAATGTAAGATCTATTAATCAAGGTAAGCTGGATGTGGACAAAAATGAGATGGCAAGACTGAACATCGACATCTTGGGAACCAGTGAACTAAAGTGGACAGGAATGGGCGAATTTAACTCAGAAGATCATTTTATGTACTACTGTTGCCAAGAATCCCATAGAAAAAATGGTGCGGCCTTTATAGTCAACAAGAGAGTGAAAAAGGCAGTAATAATGGGATACAATCTCAAAAACAACAGAATGATTTTGGTCCGAATCCAAGGCAAACCATTCAACATCACAGTAATCCAAGTCTATGCCCCAACCACTGACACAGAAGAGGCTGAAATGGACCGGTTCTATGAAGACCTACAACACCTCCTAGAACTAACACCAAAAAAGATGTCTTCATCATCATAGGGGACTGGAATGCTAAATTAGGAAGTCAAGAGGTAATTTGAATAATGGACAAGTTTGGCCTTGGAGAACAAAATGAAGCTGGGCAAAGGGTAACATAGTTTTGTCAAGAGAACACGCTGGTCATAGCGAACACCCTCTTCCAACAACCTAAGAGGCGACTCTACACATGGGGCAAGACCGAAATCAGATTAATTATGTTATTTGCAGTCAAAGATGGAGAAGCTCTATACAGTCAGTAAAAACAAGACCTGGAGCTGACTGTGGCTCAGATCATGAGCTACTCATTGCAAAATTCAGGCTTAAACTGAAGAAAGTTGGGAAAACCACTAGGCCATTCAGGTTTGACCTAGATCACATCTCTTATATATACAGTGGAGGTGAAGAATAGGTTTAAGGGACTAGATTTGATAGAGTGCCTGAGGAACTATGGATGGAGGTTCATGACATTGTACAGGAGGCAGCAATCACCACCATCCCAAAGAAAAAGAAATGCTAGAAAGCAAAGTGGCTGTCTGATGGGGATTTACAAATAGCTGAGGAAAGAAGGAAAGCGAAAGACAAAGGTGAAAAGGAGAGATAAAGAGGCCTTCCTGAATGAACAGTGCAAAGTAATAGAGGAAAACAATAGAATTGGAAGGACTAGAGATCTCTTGAAGAAAACTGGAGAAATCAAGGGAGCATTCAATGCAAACCTGGCCATGATAAAGGACAAAAATAGTAGGGACCTAACAGAAACAAAAGAGATTAGGAAGAGATGGCAAGAATAAACAGAAGAACTATACAAGAAGGATCTCAATGTCCTTGACAACCACAATGGTGGGATCACTGACCTCAAGCCAGACATCATAGAGTGCAAAGTCAACTGTGTCTAAGAAAGCATTACAAAGCTAGCGGAGGTGATGGTATCCCAGCTAAGCTATTCAAAGTCTTAAAAGATTATGCTGTTAAAGTGCTGCACTCAATATGCCAGCAAATTTGGAAAACGCAACAGTGGCCACAGGATTGGAAAAGGACAGTTTACATGCCAATCCCAAACAAGGGCAATGCCAAGGGATGTTCAAATTATCGCACAATGGCACTAATTTCACACGCTAGCAAGGTCATGCTCAAGATCCTACAAGCTAGACTTCAGCAGTACATGGATAGAGAACTGCCAGAAGTACAAGCTAGGTTTCGAAGAGGTAGAGGAACTAGAGATCAAATTGCCAACATTCGCTGGATTATGGAGAAAGCAAGGGAGTACCAGAAAAACATCTGCTTCATTGACTACGCTAAAGCCTTTGATTGTGTGGATCACAACAAACTGTGGGAAACGTGTATAAGGGTCAAGAAGTGACAGTTAGAACCAGATATGGAACAACTGATTGGTTTAGCATAGGAAAAGGAGTATGACAAGGATGTATTTTGTCACCCTGCTTATTTAATTTATATGCAGAGTACATCATGCGAAATGCTGGCTTGGATGAATCACAAGCCAGAATTAAGATTGCTGGGAAAAACATCAACAACCTCAGATACGCAGACAATACCACTCTAATGGCAGAAAGTGAAGAAGATCTCAAGAGCCTCTTGCTCAGAGTGAAAGAGGAGAGCACAAAAGGTGGCTTGAAACTCAACATCAAAAAAAACTAAGATCATGGAATCCGGCCCCATCACTCCTTGGCAAACAGAAGGGGAAGTCATGGAAGCAGCGACAGACTTCACGTTCCTTGGATACAAGATCACTGCAGATGGTGATTGCAGCCATGAAATTAAAAGACACTTGCTCCTTGGGAGGAAAGTGATGGCAAACCTAGATAGCATAATAAAAAGTAGAGACATCACCCTGCCCACAAAAGTCCGTATGGTCAAAGAAATGGTATTCCCAGTAGTATGGCTGCAAGAGTTGGACCATAAGGAAGACCGAGTGCCGAAGAATAGATGCTTTTGAATTATGGTGCTGGAGAAGAATCATGAGAGTCCCTTGGACTGCAAGGAGATCAAATCAGTCAATCCTAAAAGAAATCAACCCTGACTGTTCCCTGGAAGGCCAAATAATGAAGGTGAAGCTTAAATACTTTGGCCACAAAATGAGAAGGGAGCAGTGCACTCACTGGAGAAGACCCTGATGCTGGGAAAGATTGAAGGTAAAAGAAGAAGGGAATGGCAAAGGATGAGATGGTTGGTGTTATCGATGCAACGAACATGAAATTAAGCAAACTCTGGAGGACAGCGGAAGACAGGAGGGCCTGGCGTGATGTGGTCCATGGGGTTGCGAAGAGTTGGACTCAACTGTGCGACTGAACAACAATTATATTCATGTAGTTATTATTTATATCATTCTCTTCCTCCAGTAAAGTTGGAAGTTGACTCATTTATCGTTACAGTCATCTGTAATGTAGCTGAACTGAGAACTGGCAATTTGCCCAAGGCTACCAGTTATCTCCATATCTTAACTAGTATTTGAACCTAGGTATTTTCAGTCCAAATCCAGTACTTATTCTACTCTGCTCTTCTTCCATTGTGTATATTGTCCACATAAAGTATAAAATTGTACTTGTGGCAGCTGTCATATTATTACATCTCATGAATGAACCAACTATCCCAGAAGAAAATCAGCCACAGCATAACAGTGTTACAAAAATCTCGACAATGAAGCTCATCTGCAGAAACTGTATGTGGGACAGCAGCAACCACAAAGAATCATGCTTCCCTCTACTTCCCGCCCCTAAGGTGGATGAGTAGCAAATGCAGTAAATCAAGGAGAAAAAACTAACTGATGATTTTACACACACAAAAAAGTTCTACAGAGAAACTGGGAAACTTGATGTAGAATGCACCAATCCAGTATCTTACCAGTAGAATCATTCTCTCAAAAGACAGTATTTCAATGTCCATTCAATCTCCACTATTAAATAAGCTTGAATGTCATTTTTAACATTTTCAGGCACACTGGTTCTCTAATGACAATTATAATTAGGAGTTGGTACCTACCATTGGAGACTTATAGTATCTATGCAGTATATTAATGAAATCCGTAATAGTTAACATTCCTGTAATAAAACAAAGTAGATTGTTAGAAAAAGCATTTTGAAATTAAGTCTTAAATAATATTTCATTTATATCCTTATGTGGATGCAGTGTAGAGCCCCATTTTTGTTAATTTCTATGAACAACTTCAGAGCTATGGCCTCTCATTTACAGTCTTAATCACAGGTCAGACCATAGTTTGCTATTATGTGAGAACTTCAGGTTCCCTGAACCCTGATCTTCACTCCCTTCACACACAAGATAATTAGCTACTTCTGCTTTCAAAGCAAAAACTAGTTTCCATTACAGCCGAACTGGTAAACTATGGCATGCTCTTCCCCTGAAAACCACAATTCTAAACTATCTTGAGTCTCAATGAGAAAGGTGAGCTTATACAGCAAACAAACAAACAGTGGTTAATGCTGGATTCCCGCTAAAGTACAAACCATATATAGCTTGCAACTTTGTATTTCATGGCAAACCATGGTATCGCTGCTGAAGCAGAAGTAACTAAGCATTTTGCTCCACACACAAAGAGAAGGTAGAGGAAAGCAAGTTCTGTGCTTCAGAAAGCTGGTTCACATTGCTGCAAACCATGATTTGCCAATACAGCTTAAATATCCTTAAGAGAGCCCCTGAAAAATTTCCTTTGGATCTAGAAGCCAGGTTCATTTCAGTCTTCAGAGTTCTGAATTTTAATAACCTTTTTTCTTCCACCTTTAATAACCTTTAATGCTTCCACAGAATCTAATTCTTACCTCTTTTCATAGTTTCCTGTAATTTTATTGGTATGAAAAAAATGTTGCAAGCATATAAAAAATAATTAGTGGTAACTCTGGCTGTTATCACCACAAAAGAAGCTAACCCAGTTTTGAAGGACTGCAGCAATTAAGTGTGACTGTCCCAAGTAGGAGACCTCCAGCTTCCATATAAATGTTGTATCATCCCACTTCAACAATCAGAATCGGACAGTTTCTAAGACTACCAGTCATATTACTGCCAGCTAGAGTGATTAAGAACCATCTCGAGATGATCTGAGAGAGAAAGGGATTGCATTTGTCAAAAATAAATAGAAACTACAATGAAATTTCTAGGTGCCATGGCAACTTGGCACCTGAGATTTCCCAAGGCCTGGCTTAAGATGCAAGAGAGGCTGTAGCTCAATACATCATGTTGGTATCTTTTTCTAAGTGATGTAATTTCATCCCACTGTGCATGAAAGGAGCAAGCCCAGGGCATGGATTTTATTGCTAGTCTGCCGGTATGTATAACAAGAGAGCTCTTTAATCAGAAGTATGTTTCAAGACGCTGAAGCCTGGAGGGCTGCCGGGTTAAAGATAATTGGACACAGCCAAGCCCTTAAATGGAGTGAGAACTGGCAGCTTATTGCTTCTTGTTGAGAAAGACTGGATACAGAAAAGATTAGATTTCGCATATTTACCATGGAAGGGGGACCTAGAAAGAGGTCTGAAAACAGCCAAGTCAGACTTCAAAAATAAACCTATGGGTTTGTAATGGACACTGCTTATTTAGTTCTTTTCGGAAAAGTAATTTCCTAAGTATCCAAGGTACTGCTGTTCATGCCGAGGAATCTGAAACACATTTCACCTCTTCACAGGGCTGACTCCTCAAAAAGGTGAAGCCGGTCTCTCGGAATCTGAATTTCCCCCCATTAAGCATCCTAATTCCTTATAGTCTCAGTAACAGAAACCAAACACACAGCCAACCAGCCCACCATACTACGTTAAGGTCCCTCTCTGCTATCAACTCTGATCTAGACTCACTGTTATGAGTAAAAATAAAAGATTTGAAGGGAAGAGGCAAAACAACTGTATTACAACAGTAATATGTAGATTCTTTCTTTACAAAACTACCTATGATCATGCATTGTTTCTCTCCAAAGTGCTGTACAGACATACATTACCCTACCTACAAAACTTTGTTTTTTACTTTCCCACAGTGGAGCTGCTCGAACACCATTTGCCACCAGGGCAAAGAAGGCCTTCTTTACCTGAAAAAGAAAGAAAAGCATGAATTTTATTTAAAGGGAAGGTCAAGAAGTCCATATAGTGATGATTAGAGTCTGACTAGAACTGGGAATATCAATCAAAAACTAGGTGACCATTGACTTGTCACTATCTTTCAGGATATAATGGAGACGTGAAGAATCCTCTACCCAGAGATCTTTGGAGGAAAAGCAGAATTAAAAAAAAAAAAAAAAACTAGAGTGTTAACAGTCATAGTTGCTAATAAAATGCCCATATTTATAGATGAGTGGACTTCCAGCTTTCCAAATCTGAAGAAGTGAGCAGTGACTCATGAAAGCTCATCCTCTGCCACAAATTTTGTTAGTCTTTAATGTGCAACTGGACGCCTTGCTCTTTTCTAGTGCTACAGACAGACTGACACGGCTACCCATTCAGAACAGGGTCACCTTCGATTCCAAGCAGAAGCATGGGACCTGCTGAGCTGCAAGCACATGACATGTACGACATCACAGTCATGTGGCAGAGAGAAGAGGAGCCAAAGCCTCTGAAGCTGCCTGTGCTAAAATGGAATCCTCTTCCATGCTGGGTGACATTGCTTCACCATCCTGCTGCTTCTCTCAGCTTGCATGCAAAGAGAGACAGGGGCATGGCACACTAGCAGCAAGTCCTTCCAAACGGCAGAAGAGGGCAGCTCCATAATATACAAAAGAATCACGAGCCAGCAGGTGGAGCTCTGCTACTCATCTGAGAGTCCCAACCCAATGCAGCAGCAGCAGCAGAAGAGGAGGAGGAGGAAGAAGAAGAAAAAGAAGAACATCAGCAGCAGAAGCTTGGATTTATACCCCACCTTTCACTACCCAAAGGAGTCTCAGAGTGGCTTACAATCTCCTTTCCCTTCCTCTCCCCACAACAGACACCCTGTGAGGTAGGTGGGGCTATAGACCATTTGTTAATACACAAAGAGATAAAGATATAAAGAGCCTGAAACAACAAAATAGACACTTCGAAATCACAGGGCAACCTTTCTCTATGTACTCTATCGATCTGATTACACATGTAGGAGTGAAGAGGAAAGGAGCAGCAATTTCGTTTCTGGCTCTTCTTTGTCAGCTTCCACATTTCTTTAAGGATATAAATATGAATGATTTCTTTTCTATTGAAGTTCCAGTGTAATTCAATTACTTTTGTCAACAAGATCAGCTAGTTCTGCTGTAAACCAATAACAAGAGATTTTATCATTCATTCAGTGATTATGCAGCTATTTTAAGTAGTGCATTCCATGCTCATGGATGGAATACGTATGAAAGAAATGACAGAATTTGTGAATGCAGGACGTTTTATGCCATACTGGCTATTTCCCCCCAAATTACACAGTTTTTGTCTTGAGATAACGCTTTGTGCTAAACAATTACAAAGACTACGCATTTAACAAACAAAACAGAGGCTCCCAGAATGGTCTTTTAAAAAATAAATTACTTTGTAAATACAAATCTCTTTGACAAGTGCTGTGAAGGGATTCAAACCTAGCAAAAAGCTTTAGATCACTATATGTCTTGACACAGTCAGCAGCACTGTTAATTATAGTCAGAGCATGACATGTAAATAGAAACTGCTGGACAAGTCTCTGCAGGACTGGGATTACTCTTGCAGAGATGTTGTTGTACCAAGCAACATGCACTAAATTACTCTTGATGGTCAGGAAAGATTGCTGATAGAGCACAACATAATAAGAGGCACCTCTCTGAAGATACAGCTCTAGGTATCTGACCTTCTGCTCTCTTAAGAGTCTTACTAGGTGTCTGTTTCAGCACAATGAAGCCATATATTAAAAGACTGACCATTTCAACGCCAGGTGCAGTTTTTCTTCACCCCCTTAAAGCCCTCTCTTAATTATCATTCTGCCATATGCATCTATTTGGTCTAAGCAGCTTAAAATTACATTTCCACTCACATCCCATCACATTTTCAAACTACATCTTTTATTAAACTGTGAAACATAAATGTACTCAGTTTCATATTATGACAAATCAATGCATGCCATATAATGTTATGTAACCACTTTCATGTAACCCCCCCATGAACATTCATTATGTACAGCCAACAATCCCCATCCAAACAGCTGTTTTATCAGACAACCAAGAATGACTTAAATATTACATAATAACTGAGTTTTACACTCCCTGAACCTGAGAACATTGACCACTAGATTATTCCCCATTCTCTACCAAGAAACTGATTGCCCATCAGCCATTCCAGTTCCCACAGTGGAAAAAGTAACACTGTACATTATTGTTGAACTTATTATTCCAATGTATTACAAATAATGCCCCCCTTTCTTAAAACATTTATCACTGCAGCAGCTCAATTTTGATCTACTACGTTAGCTATTAATGAGAAATCCCATATTTGCTTATACCAGTCCATCAGCACAGGTGGACTTTCCCTCCAATATGCAGCAATACAGATATGGGCACTGATCTGTCACACCTACAATGAGCTCCAAATAATCCAAGAGCATTTGTGCTGCCCCCAGCCAGCGTTAATGTACCTTTAAGAGTAGTTGCACCTGGGAATTGGAGTCCACAGTTAGGGGTCCCAGAAGCTTCTCTCTGACTGGCTCATTAAGAGTAATTTCCTGATCTCAGAGGCGCAAAGATAGGAGTTTTATTGTTCTTTTCCGTTTCTTTGTCCATCAACCCTTACTGCAAGGAGAGGGGAAGCCCATCTCTTTTCTCACCACGGCCATAGGATTTACCTAGTTCAGAAAGATGTAACGCTCTATCCAGCTATCAGCTCGATTGTAAATGATCTACTGAATGCATGTGAAGTTAAATAAAGACGATTGAAGCTCTCTTCAGTGACTGTGCGTTGACTCACACCTGGAAAGCATTTGCCTCAGCTGCAGCTCACCCTAGACGGGACAGCATTTTTTAACCAAACCCAGACCTTAGGGTCAGGTGGTTGATTGTATCTGATCATGCCTCTTATTGTGTCAAAATTATATTCCAGAATTGTTTTATAACCGGACACTGCCAGAACACATGCAGCAGGTCTGCTTCTGACATCACTAGTGATATGCTCATCATGTTAGTAACCAATCACCATTCAAAACCAGATTTGTTCCTTATAGGAGGTTATTTCCATCACATTTTTATCCCACACTTCCTCTGATGAGCTCAGGGCAGTGTACATGGTCCCCCCCCCCGCCATTTACCTTAACAGCAACCCTGTGAGGCAAGTTAAACACAAAGAGGGATTGGCCCAATGTCATCCAGTGAGTGGAGCTTTGAACGTTCTCTCTCATACTTGATCCGAAGCCAAACCACTATACTGCTCTGGCTTTCAAACTCTTTTTTACTAGTGAAGTCAACTGTCTAAGTATTCTTTGACTTAACTCCTCCAAAATTATTCTGGATATTTTAAACACAAACACTCTCAGCTTCCAAATGGATACCCCCTCCTTTCCCCCTTCATACATGGTTTGGGTTTCTACCTGTCTTTGAAAAACCTAAACAACTTTTTAAAAGATACTTAAGTATGGATATGCATATAAGTAGGCCTCTATGCAGATTTTCAGATACCAAACTCCTTAATTCTTTTTCAAAATTTATTTCTAGCTGCTAATGTCAATAAATTTAACTGCCTTTCAAAAGGAAGCTTCATTTTTTAAGGAAAGTTAATTCATATAAGTGCAAAGAAAGAACAAGGACTATAGGGAGTATTTCTGTTCCATTCTCAATCTCAACTCATTAGGCTATGGAAATGCTGTTATAGTTACTGGTCACAATGATTTGCCTGAATTTATGAAACAATTTCACCATAAACTGCCAAAGGCTACCACAAACAATTCATACAATACATAGTATTACAGTATAGCACTGATCTTCGCTGGCTACTTCCACATAGCATAAAACAAGTCTCAGGCTGAATTTGCACTGGAGAATGCTAATCTGTTCATGGTGGATATATGCCATTGTTCTGCCATACACAATATATGCAGAAAATCCCACCCAAACCCGGGCCATTCCAGAGCCCATTTTGGCAAAACAGAGTCTATACGTTTGTTTACGTACTTCTTATTTATATTCCACTTTCTTCCATGATCGGGAACTCAAAGCAGCTTTTGACATAATTCCCCCATTCTCCACTTAATCCTCCAAACAACAACCTGCTGCAGGCACCATCTCTCACCTATTAGGCTATAAAATGGTGCCAACAATCCTCTGACCTGGGGACACCATCACATCTAGTTAAGCCCTTAGAAAACAATAGCTCCAGACAAACACTCCATGACCTGGATGTTCCAGGCTAGCCTGATGTAGTCACATCTGAGAAGTTAAGCAGGGTATTTGGATGGGAGACCACCTAGGATTTCCAGGGTTGCTATGCAGAGACAGGCAGTGGCAAACTACCTCTGGTTATCTCTTGCTTTGAAAAACCTACGGAGTTGCCATAAAACAGCTGCGACTGATGGCACTTTACACACACAGGCAAATACATTTTCAAAGAGTTTATAGCTGTAATACGTTTGTGACTCTGACCAGTTGTCATATAGAGACTAAATAATTCTGCATCATTGAAAGTTTCTTCTAAGCTAGGTAAAGTATTTCTATTCTTAAAGCACAGAGGTTAAGTACACCACAGGCCAAAAGGTATTACATTTACAATTCATGTCGGTTTGATTTCTTCTATAGGATATAAGGCCCAGTCATATAATCACACTAAAATGTTGATGGGGATCATATATTGCCCAGGAGTCCACAAATCACAAGCAAACTGAGAGTCTGTTGCAAGTGTTTCAGATGCAAATATCCTGTCCTTTTCATACTTACACTTATGACCAACATTGTTGATTACAGTAAATAACTAGACTGTGTGACTCAACTGCCACCCTTGGACCACCAACGTCTTTCTTGCTCTGTTACCTCTACCCTTCAAGGCCACAGACATGCTGGTCTTTCTAAGGTTTAAAAAGGATGACGTCAATGTCCTTAAACTATGAGTTTTCCTACGGATCCCCAAGAAGTTCTTGGACAGGAAGGAATTCTGTCTTTAAGCCACAGCCCAAATGTGACCTGGGCGAGGGGGCAGAACACCTTAACAGTTTGAGATCACAGTATCTAAAGGTCTGCCCTTCTTGACTGGTTTGTTACATTTATATCCCGACTTTCTTTTTCAGGAAGAAAAGAGAACATACCAAAGTAGTAAAAAAAAGGGATGAAAAGTATGACAGTGAAAAGAGCCCTCGCTTGTACAGAGAGGAGACAGCTGATGGAGAACTGGGGGGCAGCTGGGGTCAGAGAAGCACCCTGCTCTGTCCAAGTCCCATCAGGGGAGGTGGCGAGGTGGTGCCTTTTCAGTAGTGGTGCTCAGGCTTTGGACCTTTCTGCATCAGGATGTCCACTGAGCTCCCACATTAAAACAAGAGAGGAAGACACTGTTTCATGATGCATTTGACAAGAGGACAGAACAGAAGAAAATCTCAGAGCTGACAAGAAATTTTTTTTATGCCTTTACAAATGCTGTAGGTGGTTTGATTTTTAGGGCTTTCATTTCTTTTTATTATTTAAAAATCTTAACAATGCAATCATTTTTATAGAGATCATAACTTTGAGAGTCCTTGGATGGATATTTAGAGGTGCTGACTTTATTGGTTTTAAAAAACATGGTTTTATTGTATGTTTTAAATTGTTAGCCACATTGGCGGCCCTTTGAAGGGCAGATAATCAACACACAAATTTTGTAAATAAATACATCAGCGAGATATAAATATTTTAATAATAAATCGAATGTGACCTTTAACAAAGTCAGCTGTGTGCTTCCCCCCCCCAATATACTGACTACGTGGAATCCAAACAGAACACAACTGTTTAGTTGTTGCAGGTTTTCATTTCCCAGGTAACCCCCTCCAAGGACCATAAAGCATGTATTAGCATGCTTCCTCTTTTAATAGTGTTCCAGTATCCTGTACTTACATTTGGGACAAGAATAATCAATTCATCTGGGCGCGGGTATGCGCAAGAGTATGTGTGTAAGGTGCCCAACCAGAAGAAATACATCTGGGAATTCCTTGTATGGAGCTCTCAGCATTTTTCAAATGCAGTTCTCAGGTGTGCAAGGGGGTTAACAAAATTTCAGTAGTGTACTGATGTGATTAACTTTATACAGCTACATGTAGGAGCAAATAACTAAGACATTCCTTTTCTTAGTCTAATATTACTTCCCAGCTTTGTAGGATGCCATGAGAAAGAGGTGAAGTCTGCATCAACTAAGACAGTTTCTATTAAATTTTGCAAAGCCTAATATTACTTCCCAGATTTGTAGGATGCCATGAGAAAAAGGTGAAGTCTGCATCAACTAAGACAGTTTCTAAACACATGCTTAATTATGATTACATAAATATGTACAATGACTGAAGTCCTGTAGTAACTTAAGGACTAACACATTTATTGTAGCATAAGCTTCTGTAAGTCACAGCCCACACATTTATGCTACAATAAATGCATTAGTCCTTATGGTGCCACATGAGTCTTCATTGTTTTGGCTGCAGGAAGCAAGCAGTTATCTGAAAAGGGAAGTGTATATATTATGATCTAGTAAATACTTGGGAGGCAAGTGATTTTACCAAGATATCTGAAATTCACAGATATATAGTTCACAGAAGACAGAACCAGTTCCATTCCATTTGACATTTCAGAACATTTTACACATAACAGTTATATTACTGCAACCACACAAGTATTTTCAGGATATGTCATCAGTCTTTTCCATTTGAAAGGAAATGAGGTTCAGTAGGCCATTAGTACTGAACTCAAATATTGATTCAGAGAGAAATATAGCTCCTTTCTGCAACTTTAAAACATTTACACATTTCTAATTCTTTGATGCTACAAAACAACTCATACACATGCCCATTATGTATACGTTCCAAAAACAAGGTCACCTTAATGAAGATTTATTTTTAATTACTACACCTGTAATTTACTAGGTGATTTGAATCCTAAGAACATTGTCCTTGGAATAAGCCCCACTGAACAGACCTGACTGGGGTTCTGAGTAGACCTGCTTAGGATGGCTGTAAAACTGTAAAGGACATTCTGAAAGGAACTCACCTGCAACGTAGTGTCAAAGACGACAAGCTTTGAGCTTGTTGGAACAATGTCGTAACACTTATGTGACCTCATGAATCGCATGTAAATGTCACTTTCTGATTCGCCAACAGCTGGAAGAAAAACAAAATAGAAAAATATAATTTCTTGTGCAGAACTTATATCTATCTATATATCTATATCTATCTATAGATATATAGATAGATATATAGATATAGATACACACACACACACACAAAATTTTCAAATCATCTGGATACTATTCTGATGTAAAGAACCTTAAACAGAATCATCAACAGCTAGAGGTTCTTTGACATTCTCCTGCAGAATTCTACAGAACAAAGTCCATCTTTCCTTTGTAATTGAAAGCTGAGGTTGTGAAAGCAGAGGTTCTGTTTGAAAGAGAGTCAAAAGTGCATCTTTATTACAGAATAAAAGGGAAACTGACACAGAAACTGGAACATGCTTTGCTGTATTCAGCACCAGAAGCCAGTCCTGAAAGAAGAAACCTATCCTCTGTGTTTCCCTTAGTGAAATGCAAATTTGGTCACAATATGAATTTACTCTGGAAGTATTTTGCTTATTGACCGCTTTCCTAAAAAAACAGTAATCCAAAGTGGTCTCCAAGAAAACTGCATTTAAAAGCATATATTGCAGAAGTAAACAAAAATCTGATCATTACATGAGATTACTGTTTTGCCTTTATTTATAGTAAAGTCCTTTGTAGAATTACTCCATTACCCCAGTGAGAAACTATCCAATAAGTATGCATTTCCTTTAGACATTGATATTTTCTGGGTGCACTCATTTCTTTGAAGGGAAAGAATGGCATTAGTAAATCTGGCAGTGGACCGAGATTAAGAAACTGAAAGACTCATTATGTTTTACCCAGTCACCACGCAAAAGGGCGACAGAAGTATCCAATGTTTCAGAGCAACCACAAGCTACACTTGCATTAAAGACAGTGGCTGGAAGTTTTTCAGTTCCTTAAGGCTAACCTGCCTCCCACTGGCCTGAAGAATTCAAATGCATCAAAATGTTTTCATTACTGTGAATTTTAAAGAAAGGATGCTATTAGAACGCTGCCAGAAGAAGAAAGCACCCTACTAGATCTTTTATATTCCAGTATGGAGATATGAATGCCCAGAAAAATACACACATGGGCTTCCCCACAAGAAAAGTTTTCAGAACAAACAAATAAAAAGCCTCATATGAAACAGTCTCTCTTTTGGAATGAGTGAAATGATTAGGACAAGGTTTTACTCCCTCAAAATGAATAGTATGAAAGATCGTTATTATGCAACATAATCCACTGCTGATAATTCCTATGTATATCATGGACATGGGCATATTTTCAAATATGTATTTCTTTACATGTGAGTAATGTTGTCAACAGTTGAATGTGTATAGTACCACACCACTGAATAATTAAATGTTCTCAACGTTGAAGTTCAACTCGACACCCAAATATGCTGTTAGTCTTACTGGTCCTGTATGATATTGCTCTGAGCCCAAATAACACAATTTCTTTATTCAAAAAGCATGTTTTCGGACTTCAACCCTCCCTTGCCCTGATGGCAAATACTAAGCTACTGTGCTTTCCACAATACTAACGGTGGCCAGGAAAGTCACTCCTGAGACAAACAGCATGTCTGATGTTTGTCCGAGAGATCTCGTGGCCTGAAAGCCTCACCTTCCTTCTAGGCAACTATATAGAAAAGGGCTTCAGAATGGAAGTTAGGTTAATCCCTCCTCCTCCTCCTCGTAGTGTGAATTTTATCCCAGAAGTTAGGATGAAACTCTTCTCTAGAATTACATTTTTTTCAGGCACCAAACATTGGATTTTGCTCAAAACGAGAGTTTTCTCCATTACATAAACTAAACTCTTCATACAGATATATGGGACACAGACAAACACACACCTAAAGTAAACTGACTGGGCATTTGCTAGTTATCTCCCAGTAACTAAATGATTAACCAGAATTTGATCTTGAAATCTGAAACACATGCTAGTCTCTGAAGAAGCATTTCAAACAAAGGATAACCAGCACTCCTTACATCTCTAGAAGCCTCAAACCTTGACACCCCAAGTCTTCACACACTAACTGCTTTTCCTTAATAAAATAAGGAGAACCAGGCTGGAAGCATTCGCAGTGGCTTCTGGCATGGATACAGGTATCTCAAGAAGACATCTCTGAAGTAATAAGCTCTGACTTACCAAAGCCATGCTGGAATAAACGTCGTCTTTAAGGTACCAGCGGGCTTCTGTTTTATTTATGAAAAAGAAAGAAAAGCAGGTTGCTTACCAGTAACTGGTGATCTTCGAGTGGTCATCTGTGCATTCACACCCATGGGATCTAGTGCACACGCGCTGGATCGATCGGTGCTGTAGCAAGCTCTTTTTAACGGATTTTCGTGCCCAATCCCCGGGCATGCACAGGAACCCCACCGCGCATGCCCAGAGGGGTGGGTGTGGACATCCCGCCAGTTCCTACAAACCGCCGCAAATCAACCCCTATTAAAAATGTAGAAGCTGACAGCAGCGGGAAAGGAGGGCGGGTGGTGTGAATGCACAGATGACCACTCGAAGATCACGTTACTAGTAAGCAACCTGCTTATCTTCAACGTGGTCTCTGTGCTTCACACCCATGGGAGATTAGCGAGCAGTAGCCTACCTGGAGGAGGGTGCTGGCAGGTCTTTTACTGGGTAGCCGAAGACAGAATGTGACGTCCCATGTTGGTATTGCTGTTCGTACGGATGTCTAGGGCGTAGTGCCTTATGAAGGTATTAGGCGTGGCCCATGTAGCGGCTTTGCAAATGTCCATCAGTAGCACTCCCTGGAGGAAGGCAGTGGAAGTCGCAACAGCCCTGGTAGAATGAGCCCTGATACGGC
>NW_015175990.1:765003-765678 GCF_001447785.1 Gekko japonicus | reverse complement strand
TTGAGAATCTTGCGGACGACTCTCAGAAGCAGAGGTAAGGGGGGGGGAACAGGTAAATGAGTCCCGTAGACCAAGGATAAAGGAGGCCATCTCCCAGAGATTGTGGGTCTTTGCCTCCTCGACTGCAGAACAGAGGACACTTTTTGTTGTTTCGTGTGGCAAAGACGTCGACTTGGGGAACTCCCCACTTGTGGAAGAGTGGGAGGAGGTATGTTGGGTTCATTCCTCACTCGTGAAAGCTGAGTCCTGCTCAACTTAGATGGTCTGGAATGTGAGTCCTGGAATGTGAGTGGCTACGAGGAATATGTTGTTGGCAATGCAAAACTCCCACAGCTGAATGGCAAGGGTGCAGAGTCATAGGGAAACAGTGCATGCATGTCGTTGAATCCAGTATTGCACCGATGTATTATATTATCTGGACCAGATACAAGTGAGACTTTTGTTGATTGACTCGTAGGCCCAGGTTGTCCAGTAGAGCCAGGGTCTGCGTGATGTTTGGGACCAGGGCATTCTTGGACGGCGCTACCAGAAGCCAATCGTCTATGTATGGGTAGATGGAAACTCCCCGGAGACGTAGGAAAGCTGCAACCACAATCATAGTCTTTGTGAAGACCCTTGGGGCGCTGGATAGGCCGAATGGAAGGGCCGTATACTGGTAGTGCTGTTGACCAATCG
>NW_015175990.1:763710-764967 GCF_001447785.1 Gekko japonicus | reverse complement strand
GGAGGTCAAGGGTGGCCATCCAGACATGTCTCCGAAGCAATGGCATGATCTGTTGTAGGGATACCATGCGAAAGCGGTGGTAGGTCACAAAACGGTTCAGTTCCCTTAGATCTAACATGGGTCGAACACCTCCGTCTCTCTTCGGGACTGTGAAGTATCGGGAATAAAATCCCGTCCCTTGGACGTGTGGTGGTACCTGTTCGATGGCTCCCTTCTGCAGAAGGACGGACACCTCCTCGAAGAGAGGTGGGAAAGGGGGCGTGGAGACGACGACCGGAGTATTGGGGTTCTGGTGGAACTGTATTTTGTAGCCTCGGGTTAAGACGGACAGCACCCACTCGTCCGAGGTGATGAGACGCCAGGCGTGAAGAAAGGGAAACAGACGGGTAGGAGCTGACTCAGTGACAGGGAAGTCAAAACCCTGCCTGGAGGGTCTAGACTGTTTGGTGCGGGAAGCTTGCTGCCCTGAACCGAATTTTGGTTTCTGAAAAGCGGGTTTTTGGCCTCCCGAAGACGCTTGTGGTCTCCATCGTGTGTCTAGAGACTGATGAGTTGGTGTACATCTCTGCCAGGACCTTGACCAGGTGCGAGGATGGTATTGTTGTTTTGCAGAGGATGAGACTCCTAGAGCTCGAGAAGCTTTTATGCTTTTATCTAACTCTTGTAGAGTAGAATCAGTAGTAGCGTTGAAAAGCCCCAGGCCATCGAAAGGGAGATCTTCCACATAAGATCTAGTATCTATCGGTAGGTTAGTGTTGCGGAGCCAGGAATGTCTTCTGAGAGCTATTGCAGAGGCCATCGTTCTAGAAGACGCCTCGAGGACATGTTTAGTAGTGTTGAACTGTTGTTTTGCCAACACCATGCCTTCTTTTTGTATGACTCTGGCTGCTTGAAGTTTATCGTCTGGGAGGTGGCTGAGTAGTTCTGAGAACCTTTCCCAGAGTACAGGCCAGGTAGTTAGCGGCCTTGACTCCCAATGCTCCTGTGGAGTAGAAGCGCCTGCCGAAGCATCTAATTTCTTTCCTTCTTTGTCAGAAGGTGCGGAATGCGTCCTCTTGGATTTGGAGGAAGATGTAATTACCATAGAGTTTGGCTGAGGGTGTGAGAATAGGAATTCGGCATCTACCTCTTGTACCCTGTACATATGGTCCAATCGCCTTGTGGACACAGGAGCAGACGAAGGTTTTAGCCATGGTGCCTTCGCTGCCTGCAGAAGGACGGAAGACATGGGCAATGCCAAGGTGGTATCTAACTGAA
>NW_015175990.1:763179-763342 GCF_001447785.1 Gekko japonicus | reverse complement strand
GTTTAGAGTGGACTACAGTGACGACCGGGGTTGGAGTGACCGGAGGGTTGACAGGACGACTTGGTTCCAGAGTATGGTGGGAAGGATCGACTATAGGAGGAGGTCTTGACTTGTGCGGCGATCTTGACCTATGAACAGAGTGGGACTAATAGCGATCCCAATC
>NW_015175990.1:761535-762670 GCF_001447785.1 Gekko japonicus | reverse complement strand
AAAATTAAAGTAAAAGAAAGTTTGGAAATAATTCCTAAGAGCTGTGTGGCGAAAACTAACAGCGAACCGATCGGACTGACGAAGAAGAGGTCTACTCAACACGGCGGTAAGAAAGGAACTGGCGGGATGTCCGCGCCCACCCCTCTGGGCATGCGCGGTGGGGTTCTGCACATGCCTGAGGGACTGGGCGCGAAAATCCATTAAAAGAGCTTGCTACAGCACCGATTGATCCAGCACGTGCGCACTAGATCCCATGGGTGTGAAGCACAGAGACCGCGTCGAAGATCTTCTGGTTTTTAGCTGTTTTATGATTAAGTTGCTGTAGCTTTCTGCCACATGCTGCTTTGAAAACACACTGAAAGGCAGTTAAAATCCATTAAAAGAGCTTGCTACAGCACCGATTGATCCAGCACGTGCGCACTAGATCCCATGGGTGTGAAGCACAGAGACCATGTCGAAGATCTTCTGGTTTTTAGCTGTTTTATGATTAAGTTGCTGTAGCTTTCTGCCACATGCTGCTTTGAAAACACACTGAAAGGCAGTATACAAACCTTGTATACTTAATTAAATAAAGAGCCAAACTAGGCCTTACATCATGGTTGCCATGGGGGCCTGCAGTAATATATAGCAGCTGTGAGTTCCCTGTGGGAACTCAATCTTGATGCGTTGCAATGGCTAAGGTTCAGAACAGGACCAGAGCACCAGGAGGAGGAAGGACTTCAGCCTCCACCCTTATGCCATCTTCCAGCACCAATACGGCCCCAGGAACAGCTATTTGCCTCATCAAGGGGCTGCCCATTCAGTCCCCTGATAAGGCAAATAGGATCTACCTGGGGCCATTTCAGGTTGGGAAAACAGCATTGGGGAGGCAGGGCTGGCGGCCTCCTACTTCAGTGCTGAAAGGCCTCCTACGTCAAGTCATGATTGAGTTTGTGGCGTGCTTGCTTATAGGGAGATGGTTTTACCTTTAAACACTCATGGGAGTACAGAAACCTGGTAGTTTTCTGCTGCCACCAGGAATTAAAATTCCAATTCTCTCTCTTTTGGTAGTATGACCTAGGGTCTGGGCACTTCAGAGGACTATGTGGCCCTGAGGAAGTACTGTACTGATTTCTGGGATGTTTTTAAAACAAAA
>NW_015175990.1:735448-761403 GCF_001447785.1 Gekko japonicus | reverse complement strand
TCATACACTCTCTATCCTCTCTCTCTCTCTCTCTCTCTCTCTCTCTCTCTCTCTCTCTCTCTCTCTCTCTCTCTCATATATATGTATATAGCCACACTGGCTAAGATCTTTGTCTTAGGCGCACAAGATAAAACATTTGTCTAACCACACAGTTTAGACACAACTTGTTTCTTTGCCATACAGACTCTTACAAAACTTTTAGAGTCACACAGACTCTCTTCAAAGCTCTTCCACACTTTACTTCAAACACACACACACACACAGATTCCACTCAGAACATCTCCTCCACACTCTGTCATCAGCCAATCAAATCACACTTAGCTCCCTCTATTGCAGTCAAACAACATTTAAAGACACACACACATCAAAACATGGAATCATTACAGAGTTCCTATGAGAAACTTGCAGTTACAAGTTACTGCAGCAGCCACAAGTTAGATGCAAAGTCTAGTTTGAACCAAAGTGATGGTTTCACCAGCACAGAGTTCCGAAAGAAGCAACTGAATTCCCAAGTGCGCTCCAGGTGCTTACTTCCCTTCTGAAAGCCAAAACCTCAAGACGGCAGAATGCTTGTAAGGTAAGCAGCCTAAGCTTTGTGAGTACATAAGTAGATGGCAGCCTTTCACTGACACACTACATTTGAACACATCAATGATGATAATGGGAAAAATACAACTCAAATACATACGCATATGAGAGTGAACACCAAGCATGTACAAACTTTAGAAGGGCTGCAGTGTGATAAAATGTTTGCCTGAAGCTAACCTCAGCCTCGCTGAGATTTGACTCTTTTGCCAGAATATCTCCACGATGGAAGAAAGAATGCACAAAGCAGCCGTAACACTCTACCTGAATTGGAACAGATATTTTAAGCCCTGTGTTTAAATATTAATGTCAACCAGTCCCAAATCAGTCTGCTGCTGTTGTGTTATGGGGGGGTAGCCAGTGCCAAATCAGTCTGCTGGTGTTGTTTTATGGGGGGGGGGGGAACAGAACAAAAGAGAGAGCAAAAGAAGTGGGAGGCACAAGGCAAAATTGCATGTGTACTAGCTTCCCTGAGAAAGGATGGTACAGGAAACACAGCACTTCGCTTTGAGAAGATTTAAGCAGGCAACCTGACAAGAGTTGCATATTGCATCAGACTCTTCGTCTTCTCCAGCTTGCTCAAGAAGTAACTACTAGGCAACTTATAAAGAATTCATTCTTTTCTAATCATCACTCTACCATTAGGTTAGGGAATGCATGAATCATCTCATGCTTAAAAGCCGACAGAGGGCTGTGCCTTTTAAAAATTCATTCTGGAAAGCCCTTCCAGTCTGGAGACACCAGACATCTACCATTTGTTTAAGATCCGACACATATTCAGATGCCAATTCTAAATACATAGTGACATGATTTGCATGTACCAACAAATAATGGGTTGTTGTTAAGGGAATGAGCCTTGAAATTTGGCTGATTTCTGTCTATTTCCCTTCCCATTGCAGGTTCCTGCAGAACGTCCCATGCCATTCTGAGGACCACCTTGATGTTCAAGAACTGCTTTTCAGCTGGTGCCAGGGGTAGCAGCAATAAGGCAGAGATGGTGAAGTCCTACATGTCTGCTCAGAAGGAAATACCACTAAATTAAAAGAGATTTCGAGCAAAGCAGATGCAATGTGTTAAGATTCCATGATCGGATTTTTCTAAGAGAATACAATTAGAGTCCAGTGGCACCTTTAAGACCAACAAAGTTTTATTCAAGGTATAAGCTTTTGTGTGCATGAATAAAACTGTTGCCACTGGACTCGAATTTTGTTTTGGTGCTTCAGACCAACAAGGCTAGCCACCTGAATCTAGATTTTTCCAAGGGTTTTTAAAAAGGCTTTCAGTAAGTGCTGTGCAGGCCCCAATTCAGACTGGAGCTGACACACCAGTGAAGAAGGGATTTAAGCCTCCTATCGCAACACCTCAGACACCTGTTGTAAATTGCCCAAAGCCCTGTGCACTTAGTGATGGGGCGATTCAGAGTTTCCGGTTTTGGCGACTCATGGGTCGGACGTGTCCCATTAAGCTCTGATGGGTCCACCCCCCCCCCGAGTCCTTGTAGGGGACTTCTGGTCTGGAGTGCTGAGGAGAGCCCCTTCCAAGGTGACGGCTGAGGAAGTGGGGCTCTCCTTACTCCGAGAGGTCTTGCTGCCATGAAGCCGTCATGGCGACAACAACTGGCTACTGGAGGAAGCAGACAAGCGATCCAGCGTGAATGAGCTCCTACAGTAACTTAAAGGTGATAAAACTGTGAGTTAACAGATCCCCTTTACAAGTGGCTGAGCCTCTAAGGTGAACGGCAGCAATTAATGAGATAAGCGGCGGGTGGGGGAGGAGTTGGGGATTTCCCCCCCCTCACAAAATTAAATGGTTCCTGAATGATAAACGAAGAGGAAAAAAGCAAACCGACCATGAGAGACAGCAAACGAGACCTAAAGATGCAAAATTGTCCAAAGCGCTTTCAAATAGAACTTTCATTTTAACTTTAAAAAATTTCTCCTTGTGTAAACAATGTCTAGTAGAGGGAGAAGAATGGCTTTGGAAAAGAAGCCTCTCACAGGAAATAATCAACCAACGACTCCTTCCCAGGTACAGGAAGCAGCTGCTAACTCCCCAAATCTCAACCTCCCCAGGCTCCTCCCCCATATTCTCCAGGCATTTCCCAACCTGACGTTGGCAACCCTGCCTGCAGGTCAGGAACCCCAGGGCCTTGCTACATGTTAGAAAGTTCTTGTGTTTGCTACTGGTCAACATGATGATGTCTGATGGGATGCATACTGGCCCTATTCTGCTCATGACTACAGCCTGCACAGAGAAGCAGTTTTGGCCTCCCCCCCCCCAAATTTGCACTGTGGAGCCAATACTGGTTCTGTTGCTTTTCTAGCCAGTTAAAGATGAATATAATCCCTAGAATAATTTTGTATTTCCCCATATTTCTAGTGTATCTTACCTTACCCTTCCTTTAAGGACTTCAGAGGTATGTACATGCATCTGTCTTGGTCATTTTATCCCCCAAATAGCCCTGCAAGGAAAATTTGGCTAAGTGTGTGTGACTGGCCCATGGTCAACCAGCAAGCTTCATGGAAGACTGAAGATCTGAACCTGAATCTCCCAGATCAATCTAACCGCTACACCTCACTGGCTCTCCATCAAGTACACTAGCACTTAACATGCATTACTTATGCAACACTCAGAAGAAATTAGATATTACAAAGCTATTTATAGCAAAATGGGGGGAAAGTCTCTCATGCTAACCAATTACTTGGAATCATTTTTTTTACTTCCTTCCAATTATCACTCCTAACCAGATAAAGCTTTATGCAAATAAGAACTATTTTGTTCCATTCTGAAAGTGCTATGGATTGTTGGATATCATAATTAACAGCGCAGACCATTTCCCAGTTGTAACTGTCCTGTAATTTCACAGCCAGAATCAGGTTCATGACTGATCTACTGGGCCTCCCTTGTCTTCAAAGCACAAAACAACATACCAGCGAACAGCATGGACAACACCAATGCAGCAGGACAAAACACCCTCCCCCCAACATGACCTCACTACGCTAGTGTATCTACTCCAGAAGTCTCTGTTACAGCCGGCTTCAAGGGAAAAAAACATGAGGCTGAGTATGTATTCTTCTCTTGATTTTCTCTGAAGCTGTTCACTTATGTACAAAATGGGGAGAGAATAGAGAGGGAAATGTTGGTGAACCAACACCCATCCACACTGGAAAAGGATAGGGGTAGTGCTCCACTGCTTTGACCTGGATAGCCCAGGCTAGTCCAATCTTGTCAGATCTTAGAAGCTAGTTGGGGTCGGCCCTGATTAGTATTTGGATGGGAGTCCACCAAGGAAGACTAAGTTTGCGATACAGAGGCGGGCAATGGCAAACCATCTCTGAACAGCTCTTACCTTGGAAACCTCATGAGGTCACCATAATTTAGTTGTCACTTGATGGCAAAAACAACAACAAAACAACAGTGCTTCACTGAAAAGCAAGTAGTGTCAGTCTTGACTTCTCCAAGATCCAAGCCTCAGACCCCAGGACTCCAGGCTTATCCCTTCACTCTCTTGCCATAAGTCAGTTCCCACCACATCCAGAACCTTTGGTGCTACTTGGTGCAACAGAAAGAAATGTGGACTTCATCCCTACAGCCCTCAAAGAGTTTCTTTCTGCACCCCTCATGAAACCAGTTAAAGCGCTAAAAGCTTACTAAGGGCTCTCTCCTGCCTGAGGTGTGGGAGATGCAGTTTGCAAGTGAATTTGCATAAGCATTAGACACAGAATAAACAGAAAGTAAAGGATAATGGTAGAGGTCAAGGGCAATGCAGGCATAAATATTTTCCTGTCACATTAGGAGTTTGACTCATAACAATGGCAAAGCTAATTAATCACAGCATACAGAAACCAAGGTAGCCAAGAGGAAACCTCAGGCAAGTAATAGGCTTATTTTGCCTTTCAACAGACTTATTTATAGTCACAGGTTTGCACAAAGTAAGCCAGATCTTAAAGCTAGAAGCAGTTTAAGGATGTGCAAGGAAGAGCACTTACTGAGCCAACAGAAGTCTAATGCAATTTTGATGCAGGCCGAGAAAGCGGGAAAGAATGATAAATTTTACAGAGCGCACATTTACTCCAGAATAAGAATAAAAGTTAATACGTCATAAAAGGAATAAGAGCCACCCTTTACCCTCTGAACTAAATCACTATGGTGTAGAATAAAAACAAGCTGGAAGCCATAGAAGGAATTGCTGGGAGGGAGAGAGAAATGATGAGGAAGTCCCCTGCCTTCAACCCCAAACCCCCATCTAGTAGAAAATATAAGCTTGTGGGGTTTTAAGGAGGCCAATTTCTTCATCTCCCTCGGTTTTTCTTTTGCCTTAACTGAGTCGCAATCAACCTTCAGTGCCTCCTGGAATGTGCTCAGGTCTCAACAGGCCACTGCAAGAGGGATTTGTTAGTTCAGAGTCATGTGTTTTGCATGTCTAGAGCAGGGTCCCCCAGCATGGTGCCCATGGTGCCTGCAGACACCTTTCCTGGTGCCCGCCAAGTGTTTTAAGAAAGTAGGTGGGGCCGGGTAGGGCCTTCTGACTGACCATTGGATTGGCTGTGCGGATTTCTAAGAAGTTGCTCTGACAGCAGCTGCCACCACCGCACAGGGATCCTCGCTGTATAACTGAAAGTAAAGATAATACTTTTAAATAATATCTTCATTTTAAAAGGCATCCTGTTAAACAGAGCTTCTGCCTGAAATATTGAGGAGTTACTATCACAGTTATGAGTGACCTCACTCCCTGACATCTTATCTCTGCCATTTCTTGGTTGTGCCCATCACCCTGTCTCAAAATCCCAAAGGTGCCCACAGGCTCAAAAAGGTTGGGGACCCCTGATTGAGGGAGACTTCTGAGTACAGGGAAGCTCTTGGCCTCTCTGTGGCTGACCTGCTTTTGATACTTTTGTGACTGGCATGAGCTACCCTCTGTACTAATAAGATACAGAACAGCAAGTAAGCAGCTCTCATCTGCTCCATTCCCTTTAAAAGTCTGACTATAGATTGCTCGTATATAACATCCAAAATACCAAAGAAATAAGAATTACAGATTAGTTACCTACAAATAAACATCCACACTCTCTTCACTGCTAAAGTTAATTTTTTTACAGTGTGAACAACAGTTCCCAAACTCAGACTAACTCACAACTTCCATCTGACTGTCTCTGGTAAGTCTATCATACTGTCGCATTTAGCTAAGAGTATTCAGGGCAGGAGTAAATGATGAGGGTATCACTGAGAGCACTTCTGTGGGCTACAACCAAGGAATGGTTAGGCCTGTCCAAGTAAATATCTAGAGACTTTCTATAAAGAAAAATGCAGCCTCTGGGTCAATGTGGCCTTGAGGTAATTTGTAGAGAAGCCGGAGTTGTCAAGAGATAGGAGAACTATTTTAATTGCAAAACTAAGAAATCAACGTTAGTCTAGAGGATAAAAGAGGAGGTCACTGAGTCAAGGCTGGGAAGAAAGACAGACAGAGGTATGGCAGATTGGTTACTGGCCAATAAATAATTATATGATTGCAGGACCTTTTAGTCATTGCAATTTATGCATTATTAATCTAGTTCAAAGTAGCAGAAATGAGTTCATGTTAAGTGAAACGACAGGCACATAAATCTAGCCTATGCTATTTAAGAACATGGAGATATAAAGCATTTTAGAAATAAATTAATTACCATTGTGAACCCCCGTTAATAGGGATAGCTACAGCAGTGATAACTCAGTGGCTCAGGAGCCACCTGTGCCTCTTCCAGGCATAGACCCCCCCCCCCAATGTAGTAACTGCTGCCCCATGTTCCGGGACAGTGAGCAAGGCGCTGGAGGGCTTGTGGTAGGCAGGGAGCCCCTATCTTTAAACTGCTGCCACAGGGACTGCAGACAGGGCTGCCAATCTCCAGGTGGTGGCTTGAGATCTCCTGGGATTACAATTGATTTCCAGATGACAGAAGTCAGTTCCCCTAGAGACAATGGCTGCTTTTGCATGGTGGAGTCTATGGTATTAAATATATTAAGCCTCTCCCCTTCCCAAACCCCACCCTCCACAGACTCCACCCCCAAATCTCCAGGGATTTTTCAACCTGGAGCTGGCAGCCTTAACTGCAGGACAGGTAAACTAAAGGCCCTATTTCAGGAATGGAAGTAAAGGGCCTGTTCTCTCCAACAACTCCCACCCTTCTCCAAGGCCTTTGCAGTCTCATCCCAGCACAGCAATGGCAACCAGGAAGAGAGCAATCTGGTCACAGAGGAGAGTCCAGCAGCCACTTGTGAAAAGAGAGGGTGGCCACAGTAGGGTGCTGGTGGTTTTACTCCCCTTTCTTGGTCAGCTCTGGGACCCATGGCAGTCTCACCTAGCTGCTGTTTCTCATGCTGAAGAGAGTGAGAAGGCAGGGAGAGAAGTCTGGTGAAGGTTCAACCATAGTGGGGAGAAGCACCCCTACAATCTAAGAAGCTATCTGCTAATTTAAAAGATTATCATTATATACTGATTATGTACATTATTTATAGTTTGCCGTTCTCACTTGGACTCAAGGAGGATTACACAGAGTGAGTCAATACAATCAACAGGGTGGGACATTCAAATATATTTAATACTAATTGCTATGTATGTATATAACAGGAAATGCAGTAGTCATGTGGCTCATATGGCTGATGGTCAATCTAAACATGGCTCTCTGCAGAGTGAGTACCACTTTGCTAGAGATTATTTTAATATAATCTTTTGAAAACATCTTTGGAATCAAATACAGCTTTTTAGCTTATCTTGTCTGAGAACCTGCTTGGGTAATGAATTTTGGTTCATATAGTAAGAGACAACTTTTGCTAAATTGCCCTTGTAGAACTACAATACTCTATATTCTTTTAAAGTTGGTTTAATCTGATGGTATTGTATATTACTGCTAAAAGAACACGGATGCATTCTCTAATAGTATTATTGCTGTATCACACCTTCTTCGAACCAAGGATCATGTATGTAAACAGTATGCGTTTTGTCAGGATTTTAATAATCAGGTGAAGGGAGTTAAATAAAAGCCTATAATTTCTGAAACCTTTATCTTGATTACTTTGACAGGCCACTGACAACAATATTGTGCCCAGATATAGGCACACAGTTTAATTACCTGTGAAAACTTTATCCAGACTGGATTCCTTCTTTATACTGAGTAACTTAAGTCATCTGTGTCTGTGTATATAAAGTACTATCAAGTCACAGCTGACTTATGGTGACCCCAGCAAGGTGCTTTCAAGACGGCAAGCGAGGAGATGGTTGGCTATTGTCTTCCTCTACAACAGAGTCTTCCCTGCATGTTCCTCTTCCAAGTACGACCCATGCTTAGCTTCCATGATCTGACCGGATTGGCTTATACCATGCCGCTTTCCTTCTTGTTTAAGTCATTTATCTTCCTTAATACAGACTTTTTCTATTACTATTGTACAAAGTGCTAATGCTTCTTAAATAACTTCAGACGTAAGGTTTTGGGGTTTTTTAAACCAAAAATCATCCAGTTGATTCTATGGAGTGGAATCTGATGACAGCAGCCCACAGTAAATATAGTTCTAAAAATCAGGAAGACATTTTAGAGCAAAATTATTTGCATTAGAATAACAGTGTTGGTAGAAAGGGGTTAAGCTTCCCTCCCCCAATCAAACCACCCCAAAAGCAGCTGGAGATCCACCCAAGCATCTATCCCTGTCCGGTCACTACTTTGGTGGTAAATTCCCAAAGCTGGCATAACTCAAACCACTGGCATAGTGACCTGAACTTGGTTTTCAGTCAGAGTAAGTACAACTGGTGTCACAACTGTGACGGCATTGGGAAGAGAAATGAGCAGAGACAGGGTTCTGCAACTGCGGCGGAATGCCCAACTCAGCTGACATTTTATTCTTATCCAAAAGGCCAGGAAAATAACTGTTACAATTAAATATTTATTCACTTAATTGACAACCGCCTTTCTCCCCACTGGGGACCCACAGAGGCTTACATTGTTCTCTTCTCCACTTTCTCCTCACAACAACCCTGAGAGGCTGGTTGGGCTAAGGGCGTGTGACTGGCCCAAGGCCACTCAGTAAACTTCTACAACAGAGTAGGGATTCAAACCTGGATTTCCCAGATCCTGGTGCAACACTCTAACCACTACACCATATTGGCTCGCCGTAGTCATTGCTGTCAACCGAGAGTCCATGACTTAGGCAACACTTCCTCCTCAATTGCACTGGACAAACGGTCTGCAAGCTTTAATAATTAGTGGCAAACTAAAGTAGTCAAAATAAAAATAAATAGCCAATATAAGACAACACATTTGTGTAACTGAACCTTTACAACTTAACATTAAAGATAATTGACACCCATAAACTTTGCAGCACGAATACTGGTTATTGCAAATCCTTTAATAGGAAGTGGTGTGCATGATGTCTCACAATAAGTAACGCACACAGGAGCACCCTATTTGATTTAGTTTACTGGCGTATATCTGTGCACAGTTTGCACTTGGACTACTGGCAACTGTTCATCTCTATTATTTCCCTTCCTGTAAAGCATCTCAGAGAAGTCCTTTAGTTCCATAACAATATTCGCCTGTCATTTCCTTTCACATACTGGTTATTTTGGCTTCCCACCTACCCCTCCAATATACCTTAACTTAAAGATTTGATTTCTGCTTTTAAAGGACCATACTTGGTTCCGTATTGAACCACATTTGGCTCTAAAGCCACAGGTATCAAACCCCTGCACTGGAAGATAAGATCCCACCTACGTGTGCACCCAATCATGACACAGTGCCATACAGCTTATCTATCGAGACACAAAACTGTATCATTCCATCTCTGAATCTACAAAGCTTTCAGCATACAAGTGGGGACTCTGGCAACAGAAAACTCGGATGAAAAGCCAATCTGCACAAATATAAGGGCAGATGCAGAAAAGTGAGCTACACTGCATCAGGAGTCTATCTATACATAAACACTCAACTAGAACCTCAACTCTACTTTGGCAACTGGGTCGGCAAGAGAAATCATTCTGGTCAGATAAGCAAGAATAGAAGGAGGGACTTGTTTACTTAAAGTCTGCTTTTCTTGCTGAGCCTCAAGGCAAATTAGTAAAGGTTCCCTCAAAAGCCAGTCGAATCCGACTCTAGGGTTGCGGTGCTCATCTCAGTTTCAAAGCCGAAGAGCCAGCGCTGTCTGAAGACGTTTCGGTGGTCATGTGGCTGGCATGACTAAACACCAAGGCGCACGGAATGCTGTTACCTTCCCACCGAAGTGGTACCTATTTAACTACTTGCAATTTCTTGCTTTCGAACTGCTAGGTTGGCAGGAGCTGGAACTAGAGATGGAAGCTCACTCCATCATGCGGCACCCGGGTCTCGAACTGCTGAACTACTGACCTTCCACAGCCTGCAGTTCAGCGTCTTAACCACTTGAGCCACCGCAGCTCCCAAGGCAAACTGAAGTGCATCAAAAACTGTATAATACATACAATTGTTAGAATTGTATTACAAAATCAGAGAATGAAAAAAATGATAGTATAATACAAACAACATAATAGAAGATTACAAAATGAGAGGAAAATGCAATAAAAATAGAATACTATGTAGAACAAACAACGCAATAATGCTTTTCTCAAAGTCAGACTCCTAGGCCTCCCTCAGTATCTCAAGATGTGCAAGACACTCTGTGCCCCAGTAGGACTTTCTCCTATAGGGGACCACTGCATACGGGATCTTCATGCAGGACTTCTCGCCACAGGGCCATGGCGTTGGCTGACTGGTGTGACCAGTGTTCCCTCTAAGCTGAGTTAGTGTGAGCTGGCTCACAGTTTTTTAGCCTCTGGCTCACACAGTTTTGTCTTAGCTCATGAAGGATGACTCCATAGAAAACTAATTTATGCAGGAGCCAAATTGCTTGCTCACAACTTTAATGCCAGTAGCTCACAAAGTAGAATTTTTGCTCACAAGACTCTGCAGCTTAGAGGGAGCACTGGTTGTGACTGGAATGGTGATCCTTTCTTCTGTTGCCTGGCTGTTACATTTCTCTGGACTGATTGCCAGCTTCCTTGCGCTACCAAAAAATCCAACCCTTGAGACAACTCAGCAGCTGATGGCTGTCAGCTGTTGCCTTGACCACTGAGCTATGGAAGGCACCATGAGCTCCTCTGGGCAGAAGGCTTGTGCACTGAGAGCTGCAGGGATGGGGGTTGGCTCCTGTGACTCCCCGTCAAGGTTGTTACATGAGGATTTGTCTTCCATTCATGGCTAATGCGTAGGTATCTACAGGTATCATTATGACTGGTGAATATTGACAGGGTTGCTAGAGACACTGAACTGCTGCTACACTGCCTCTTTTCCCCCTACAACTATCATTGTTCTTTCAATATTGTTGCTAGCTTTGCCAGTGCAAACTCTGCTGTAGTCATAGCTATCTTACCTGAACAGAACTGCCGTGCCCTTTTATTCACATCATATCCACTCATTTATCTATGGAATTCAATACCTAGAATGCAAATATTATATCTACATGTAAGACACTTTCCAGAAGCGCTAACTGCTCAGTCTGCAATAAGACAAGAACAAAAGAGCAGCCTTGCAGGATCAGACCAGTAGTCCATCCAGTCCGGCATCCTGTCTCACACAGTGGTCAACCTATTGCCCTGGAAGGTCAACAAACAGGCCACTGAGACCAAGGACTTTCCCAGACATTGCCTCCTAGCAGTGGTATTCAGAAGTCTGCTGCCTCTGTTTTTCTATAGGCTGCAACATTCACTGGATTTTTAACTCATTGTTCTCTATTTTTGTAATCCAGTTTGTTGTACATATTATACTGGCTTTTTTATGCTGTTCTCTAACTCTAATCCACAGTGAGTCTCAATGAAAAAGGTGGACTATAAGTAAATAAATAAATGGAAGTCCCCTTTAGTTACCATGACTAGTAGTCATTGATGGATCTATCTATGAATCTGTCTAATCCAGTTTTAAAGCCAATTATACACAATTCCATCACTGGCAATGATTTTGTAATTTAAATTACTCATTCTTGTGCATCTAGAGCAATAGAGACCATCTCACAAGTGCTGTTACACTGTCCTTTGTTTACTGAAGCTAGGCATGATATATTGGGATCTCTTATCAACTCTGATGTTCAGTGCTCTGGTAATTATATTATTCTGAAACTTTTTTTTTTCAAATGATATGGGCTGGCTGGAAGCTGTTATTAGATTTCTTGCATACCTTTTTAAGCGATCTTAGTATTTATTGTTTTATTGATTTGCTCTGTTTTCACTTTATCCACAATCCCACCACCTTTGGTTGCAGGGACTGAAAATGAAATAAAGAAATGAGGTAAGATAATTACTTGTTGAATAAAGTACTTCCTGTTGTCCATCCTGAACCTACCCATTAATTTCATTAGGCACCGCAGAGTTCTAATATTATGGAAAAGTAAGAAATTCTTATTTACTTTCTACCTTTCATGCACAATTTTATAAACCTCTATATCTTGTCCCCATTTAGTCATCTCTTTTCCTAAACTGAAAAGCACCAGACTATTTTTCCCTTTGCTGACAGGGGAGGTGATCTAACCCATTGGTTATCTTCGTTACCTTTCTTCTGCAATTTTTCAAGCTCTGCCTAGCAACCAAAACTCTATACTGTATTCCAGGTGATGCTACACCATAAATCTATTTAGAGGCATTACAATACCAACCATTTTATTTTCAATCTCTTTCCTAATAACACCCAGCATGCCCTTTTCACTTCTGCTACACAATGACTAGACATTTTCATTGAGCTATCTACTACAACTCCAAGATCTCTTACCCCAATCCTATGCATACTACATTGAGAGTCAACCCTCTCAAATACAGTGGTTGCATTCAGATATCATAACAAACTAGTTCTGACCGCGACAGCCAAGGCTAGCCTGCTCTCATCAGATCTGGGAAGCTAAACAGGGTCAACCCTGCCTTATATTTGGATGGGAGACCTCCAAGGAATACCAGAGTCGTGACATAGAGGCAGACAATGGCAAGCCACCTCTGAATGTCTCTTGCCTTGAAAACCCTATGGGGTCACCATAAAGTCAGCTGTGACTTAACGGCACTTTCCACCACCAATAAACTAGGGCAGTGACAAGTGAATGCAAGTAGTCCAACCAACAAAGGTTTGTTGTGTTGCCTGAATTCACCATCCATAATTAATGCCACCAAGACAGCATTATAAGAGAATGTCTTTCCTACTGGGAGATAGGAGAGGCAAGAAGCAGACAAAAAGGGATTTATGCACAGATTAGTACTTAAATCTGATATACTAACCAGTACATGTTGCATAGAACATGGTTTATTGTAATGAAGCCAGAGAGACTTACTTCTGAGTAATAATGTGTAGGATTAGGCTGTCAATATATGATGCTAGATCCATTGAACTTGCCTCTAACCACATTCCCCAAGCAATTAGTCAGCAAAGAAAATAAGTGATTTTGTCACTAAAGAATTCATGGCAAGGTTCCCCCCCCCCAACTAGAATTGTTTTTCAGCTTAAGGCAACACTAGCAATGAATTCCAGCATTTGAGAGAGTCAGCATCTGTATACAGAAAGTATACATTATTCTAATAGCAAGAATTCACATAAGAGATGTTTTTGTTCCGGCTACCAAACTATAAGGTATCTAGAAGAACAAATGCAGTTTTGTACCCCACCCTAAAACTGTGCTGATGAGAAATGGACAAAAGCCAACATTGCAGCAGAACCAGTTACCCAAGACAGACTCAGCTCTGCACCAACCCATAAACAGAACTGATAGGTATATGGTAGATGCTTAACAGTTTTGTTCCTATACAAAGCAAAGTTACGCAACCTCATGGAATTTTAGGCCAATCTGTTAGAAGACTGAAGACAAGCCATTTTAGAACACTTTAAAAGTGTTTGGACAATGAACAGAAGCAACAAGAAAATGACCATTAAAAGCTTTACGTTAAGATTACAAAAATATTGAGAGAGCAATTCATAGGAATGCAAATACAGGACAAAGAAAGGCACAGAAATCTCATGATTATGCATTTGCCACCAGTAAATTAAGTTTCAGAACATAGTGGTAACCTCCTCCCAAATGAAAACAGATTGTAAGAATCATGCCCCTAATTATTTTCTATGTCTTATCTACTGGATTCCAAAAATAATGTCTTACATTTGACACAATAGACAAATCCCTGTGTTGCTGAGAAGGTACCTTGGTTTCTTAAAGCTGGCTCCATGACTACTTGAATCAATTTTGGCTCCATTAATCAATCTTAGAATCACAGAATCATAGAGTTGGAAGGGATCTGCAGGGTCATCTAGTCCAACCCTCTGCACAATGCAGGAACTTCATAAATATCTCCCCACACACACACACCCCTAGTGACCGCTGTTCCACACTCAGAAGATGACAAAAAAACCTCCAGGATCTCAGCCAAACTGGCCTGCAGAAAAAATTGCTTCCTGACCCCAAAGTGGCGATCAGCATTTCCCTGGGCATGTAAGAAAGGGCCACAAGAACTACGCACTAATGCAACCCTTCCTGCCCTCCCTCTCACGATCTGCCTAAGTTCACAGAATCAGCATTGCTGTCAGATGGCCATCTAGCCTCTGTTTGAAAACCTCCAAAGGTGATTGCTTAGTCTCAATCCATGGAGGCAATTTTAAAATATCAGCACAATGACAGAAAGTGAGCAGCCTCTATACATACAGGTGCCAATGTGCTGAACATGGTTGATATCCATATCCAGCTAGGCCAGACAGAAACTTGAAATTGCAGCACTCTTCCTGGGGTAACAAGCAGTCCCTGACAGGCCATAACATTTCTGCTGTAACTAGGTGATATGAGCGCATAGCATACATACGGCTTTATTCCACAGCACTGTCTAAATCTAAGCTCCCCAATACTTTCCTGGCACACTTTCACTGGAAGAGGAACTGGTTTCTCATCCTGGGAAAGTGATGGTTGTGGGGAAACACCACAGAGCTCTTCCTTGGGGCGGGGTACCAACAGTGGAACAAGTTCTGCTTCTGAGGTATTTTTAAAAGTGGGAAATGTGGACTTCTTGGCTTCCGAAACTTTACCATGCAGTACAATTTTTGTTCCCCCATACCATGAAGGGAGAGAGTGAAAGAATTAGTTGACAGTGATGTGTTTGCTAATTTGATTACGGACAGCAAAAGTGACATCAGATCACCAACTGCAAGACCAAAGCAGTTCAAGACATAATTGTTCTTCACATACACAGCAACAGCCCCATATTATTATTCTGTAAACATGTAACTGTGAATAAAAAAACTACTTGGGGCTATTAGCCACAAGGTATCGATAGGAACTCTTAGGCTGGGGCAAGTGTCCTGGCCCCACTGCTGGACCTCCTGATGGCACCAGGTATTTCTGGCCACTGTGTGACACAGAGTGTTGGACTAGATGGGCCACTGGCCTGATCCAACATTGGCTTCTCTTATGTTCTTATGTACTTTTTGAAAAAAAATACGCCAATGTAATAGTATGTCTCCAACATGTCAGAGCCAAGATGTTTTAAAACAAAGAAAAGCAACCTTTTGGTCCTGAGTGCAAAAAACCCTGCAACATCTACCTGTGGAAATGTTGGTGTGCCAGCAAACAAGAGGGGAAAGGAGAAGGATGGAGGCTATACTTGGCCAAACACATCGTGAGCCACTACCAGCCAATGACTGTGCAGGTTTGGGAGGTGATGACAGACATAAGCCACACCTACCACTTTGTGCCATACTCCCAGTCCTAGCAGCACTGCCAATGAACTCAGGGGCTCACCTCAAATTGGTCAGGTGGCGAGCTGACCTTGTGTGCTCCGCAAAGTTTTCTGTATACCTATGGCAAAGCAGCAGTTTGAAATGCATCTCCTGAACCATAATATTGTGGCTTATCACACAAAAAGGAAAAGGCCAGATGTTGACAGTGTAACAATGGCAAGCTACAATGAGTGATGCAGTTCAGGAATCAAGACAAGAGACCCCTTGCAAAAAAAATCTGCTACAATTACAGTTAGCATGTCCTTTTTGTTGTTGCAAAGGCACCCGAGCTACAATGAGTGATGCAGGTCAGGAATCAAGACAAGAGATCCCTTGCAAAAAAATCTGCTACAATTACAGTTAACATGTCCTTTTTGTTGTTGCAAAGGCACCTCTAATTTAAAAACACCCCAGATTCTACATACCATTGCTGTATTTTGCTGTCAGAACTTCCAACACAGGAAAAGCCCCAGCAATTACCTTCTGTGTCTATTTATTACTCAATTACTTAGCGGAACAATATACTTTCGATTGCAAATAAAGACAAAATTTACACCAGAGAGCTTCAGCATCTTTAAAGCACTAACCTAAATTGAAGTTATAGATGTACTGGTATTCTGAATAGATTATCCATAATGGTGAACACTGACCACGGAAAAAGCAGATCAAATCATACAGCATGATCTCCCCTGCAGCGCAATGTCTGCAATCAAGCCATGGTGAGAGTCATGGAGGAACTCGTCCTGTTGGTCTTCCAAAGCACCATGCATGTAGAGGTCTTCGGAAGTCGGGCTTGCCCTTCATGAAGAGGTCCAGAAATTAAACATCTTTGGACTAACCCATCATGAGGAAATTGCAAGAACATTCCCATGCACAGTGCAATAAAGAAGCTCAGAATCCACCCTGCATTTTAGAAGAGAGCTAATCACAGGAAGTGGTTAAGTGATATCTACGCAAACATATGTACTGGTTCTGTATCACTAACAAAGAAAAAACGGCTCTTATGAAAAATTGTTTTGATTGTTGTAACTGCTTACAACCCTCAGAAGTCTAATACATTTTGCTGGGGAGAAAAAGACTCTTGTGTGAAAGGTCTAGTTTGATTTTTAAAAACCTCAGCTATGAGTGGGAACACAAAAAGCGTTTGTTAAATTATCCTTCTAATTAAGAAGAGAGCTTTATTGAAAGAAACCAGACCGAGAGTTTTTGTGGTGAGAAAAACCTCCACATAAAAATACTTCTTTCATTTAAAGATCATGATTCACACCATCTTTCAGCAATACAATACAGAAGGTCTAGTGTGCTTAGGAAGAAACATATACTGAAGGGCTCCTAAAGTAGTAACAACCTGTAAACAGATTATCCTAGACATACAATTAAAAGACTGTTCCAATTTCCCCCAAAGCCAATAGGATTGCAGTCCTTGTTGTACACAATAATTTGGTCTCATTAACTTGGATCTCATTAAAAGTTAAGTTTTCAATCCTGCTTTCAAACTGGTGAGAAATCAGGGATAGAATGATTGCCCCAGAGACTTAATGCCATGTACCCTTGTCTGAGAATGGCCACAGAAAGCAATAACCCCCCCCAACCCCCCCAAGTAAAAGTGCTACGTACTCTCACATCTCCCTACCTATATGAAGACATATAGTGGAACTGTCTGTTTTTCATAGGATCCAGTGTCAAATGGTGTGCAGTGTCAAATGGGGGTTATTTCTGTCTGGTAAAGACATATGCATGAGTGTAGCAGTGATGCGCTACAGGCTGACTGCAGCTTCTCAAGTCCATGAAACATTCCTCTCCCATCATCAAAGTAAACACCCCACCATCTCCGGATGGGATCTCAATGCCACGAGAATTCACTCTTTGACCACAACACCCCCTACCCCAAGCATGACAAGGGCGCTGAGCAGGATGAACCAAAGCCACAGAGGGCGTGACATGTGTATCTTTTAATGAGGTAATTTTTTTTATCAAGGGCAGCATGCCATGTCACAGCAGTGCAGAGGAAAGGAAACTGGCCTCTGTTAAAATTCCCTCTTCCTACACAGCTATTGCAGAGCCTCTATTTCATCCTGTTTAGATGGGGAGGAGACCAAACAACGCCAATTTTACTTATGAAACTGTAACACGCCATTAACACTGGCGACAAAATAGAAAAGAAATATAACTTGAACCACAATAAGCAACCAGGGCAACATACGTCTTTTTCTCCCCATATCGGATGGGGCAGGCGGTAGATACTGTTTCAAACATACACAGGCTGACTGCACCACCCGCCTACCTCCGACCTGCAACAAAGTTCTCCTGACCACTTGCCAGGATGCTACAGAGGCTGGAAGCAGGCCACCCTTTTCATCTTGAGGTTGCTTAGCAAACCACCAGCCCAGGTAGACTCCCACTGAGCAAAGCCACCTGGCCCCAAAAGACAAGGCAACCAGCTCAGCAGGTGGCACCTGTGGCAAAACATAGGGCCAAAGGGTCACCTGCCTCACAGTGGAAAAGGGGTAGGGCTGGCAGTTCTGGGTTGGGAAGCACCTGGATATATTTTTTTGGGGGGGTGGAGCCTGGGGAGGTCAGGATTTGGGGAGGGGAGATGCCTCCGCAGCCCTGCTCCCTCTAAGCTGAGTTGGTGTGAACCAGCTCACAGTTCTGTAGCTCACACATTTTTTGTCTCAGCTCAGGAAGGAGGGCTCCAGAGCAAACTCATGGACGCAGCAGCCAAATCGCTGGCTCCCCACTTTAATGCCAGTAGCTCGCAAAGTAGCATTTTTGCTCACAAGACTCCACAGCTTAGAGGGAGCACTGTTCAGCATCTCTCCAAGGCTGCCGTTTTCTCCAAGGGATCTATGTAGTCGGGCGATCAGATGACATTTGGGGGGGGGGTCTTCCAGGTGCCCCCTGGAGGTTGGCACCCCTTCAAAGGGGAGAGAAGGTGCCCACACATCCGCTGGTATGGGGGGGGGGTTGAGAAAGGCTGCTTTAAAGAGACAACAAAGAGGAGGCAGGGAGGCTGCTGGGGGCTTCTCCGGGCGGCGTGGCTCTCGCTCTCTCTGCCTAGCCCCAGCCGAGGGTGGGGTCTGCCCCAGCCGAGGGTGGGGTCTGCCCCGGCCCCCGCCCCGCGCCCCCACCAGGCCGCTTCAGGGTCTCCTTCTTCTTACCTTCATCCTCGAGCTCCAGTTTCTCCAGCATCCCTTCGGAGGCGGCCGGGGGCGGAGGAGACGCTGCCTGCAGCAGGGCGAGGGAGGGGGGGGGAGACACGAGAGAGAGAAAGAGAGAGAGGGCGGGATCAGCAGCAGCATCCAGGCGCGGGACTCAGCGCACCCGCGGCGGCATCCCCGGCACCGGGGCAGGGAAGGGGAAGACCCAGCGGCGGCAAGGGGAGTGGCCGGGCTCGGCGCGTGGAGGAGGAGGAGGGAGGGATGCTGCTACTGCCGGGACTGAGGAGCGCTCGGCCTGCCAGCAGCGAGCTCGAGTGACGGCGCCTCCCCGGGTTGACTGGGGAGGGGAGGGGAGGAGCCGGGCCGGCCGCCGGGCTCCCTCTCGCCCTCCTCCCCTCGCCGGCTCGTCCCAGCCCATTAACCCCTTCGCGGCCGAGCCAGGCCCGGGAAGGGAGCGCCTCCTCCCCGCCCCCCATGCGACTCCGCTCCCGCCGGGCTCTGGAAGAGCACCAGCTGCGGCAGGACCTCTCCGCTGCCGCGCGACCGTTAGAGCCCAACGGCCGCCGAAAGAACGTCGGGGCTTCTCGACTGCCACCGTCCTCCCCCCCCTCTTTTTTGTAGAAAGCGCAATGGAACCTTCCGTACTTTCTCGGTCTCCCGAGCTCGTCGGTCTGTCCCCGGCAAGGGAAAGGTAGCTACCACTTCGCAGACGGGGGGGAGGCCGGAGTGTATAGCACATTCTCATTATGTAGAAAATACGGGAGGGAGGGGGGGGGTGTCCACACCTGCCTTGAGTGTGATAGGCCGGGCCAAAGGATCCGGGTTTTTGTGGGGAGGGGGGAAGGCGGGGTTAAACTGGAGACCGCAGCCCACCCTTCTCGGTGGACGTTGGTATTGTCCGGCGTGCATTCACCTGTGGAGAGGTGGAAAGGGGACAGCACCACGGCCCGCTTGTAGGGGGGAGCCCGATGCTTTTGCTCTCCCCCACCACACAAAAAAGCACTTTACATTTCCAAGGTGGGCTTGTCCACAGGTATATTTGTTTCATAAATTACATTTATATAACCCACCCTTCCTTATGGCTCCAAGCGTATGCTCCTGAAACTTTGTCCTACAGGGCAGGAGATACAAGTTCCTACGAGGTGTATAAGTGTCCCTATTACTTGGCAGGTTGAGGTCAAGGGGGGTGGGCAGCTCTAGGTTGAATCGGGTTGCCAGCCTCCAGGTGGGGCCTGGGGAGCAGTGTTCCCTCTAAGCTGAGTTAGTGTGAGCTAGCTCACAGCTTGTTAGCCTCCAGCTCACACGTTTGTCTTGGCTCAGGAAGGATGGCTCCAGAGCAGACTAATTTATGCAGTTGCCAAATTGCTCGCTCACAACTTTAATGCCAGTAGCTCACAAAGTAGAATTTTTGCTCACAAGACTCCACAGCTTAGAGGGAGCATTGCTGGGGAGCTCCTGCTTTTACAACTGATCTCCAGCGGACAGAGATCAGCTCCCCTGGAGGAAATGGCTGCTTTGAAGGGTGGACTCTGTGGCATTGGACCATGCTGAGGCCTCTCCCCTCTCCAAATCCCACCCTTTCCCCCAAAGTCTCCAGGTATTTTCCAACCCACACCTGGCAACCCTAAGGTTGAGAAATACCTGGAGATTTATTTATTTTTTTGGGATGCTGGAGCCTGGGGAGGGGAGGGACCTCAGTGGGGTATAAAGCCATAGAGTTCACTCTCCGAAGCTGCCATGTTCTCCAGAGAAACTGGAGACCAGTAATAACACCAGATCTCCAGCACCACCTGGAGATGGGCAACCTTAGGGGGGCATATTCCCTCCCACCTTCTATCCTTGAAGGGCCCCCCCATCCTTGTGTCTATGCTTCTTTCACCTATCCTTCCCCATGCACAGGAATGAGGTTCTGTGATAATGCAAAATAACAGTAACCAGTCGCTGGTCCGGTGCGGAAGGACATTTCCTATTCACCAGTAAGCTTGCACTTAAAGTGGGGGGAAAGTCAGCCCCCCCATGTCCATTGTGTAAAATGTACACCAATCCATATTATGTGGTTTTGAGAAGACGAAGAAGAAGAAGAGATTGAGAAGAGATTGGATTTATATGCTTCCAAGATGAAACAGGGCTATATCCTTCCATCACTACCTCACAAAACTGTGGTCCATGCAAATATCTCATGATCCTTGCTGTAACATTGGTTATGTTTCTTCTCTGGCTTGGTTTTTTTTTTAAAGCCCATCTGTCATTTCCTCTTAATCCCTTCAGCTTCATTGCCAAACGTTTATCTGTGACCATGAAGGACAACTGGGGGATGGGGGATTTCTGCAGTTTGCAAATGTATTTTCTCTGGTATCTTCCCGAACTTGAAAGGCCAGATTGGATAGAGAGCATGCTTACAAATAGCTAACTATAAGGCCCACCTGAATAGGTAATTTAAAAAATCAGAATACACCAGATAAGAGACACTCTCAGAGTTAATATTTTATCACAAGGAAACTAGATTTGCAGGAGATTTGAATAATATGATTATGGTCTGACTCAGGACTTAGATTTATAATCTTGTCAGGATGCTGTATTTTTATGTAATTCTGGACTGCCCTGCAATATTATTTAGATTGGCTTCCTGTATTTACTGTAAAAGAATGTTTACGGATGTATAGAATCTTTAGAAATATTGACCATTTTATCGAACTTCTGCAGAAACTGCTATGAGTGTGCAGAATCTTTTCTTTAAAGCTTAGAGTGCTCTCCCTATCAAAATCCCAGCATCTCGGCTTTAAATATTAATTAGAATGTAATTAAAATTTAAATCATCACCCTCTCAGCACACCTTTAATGTCAGCAGTCCAATGCTCGGCCAAATAAAAAGGTCTTTCAGTGTATCCAACATGTTCCCAAACTAGAACTCTGGAGAACAACTGAAGAGAAGGCAGTGCCATAAATATGGAACTGTTACCATATCTCCCAGTAGGCCCTTGATGTTCCAAAGCCATTCACATCAACAATGCTATCAAGGCAGCATCAAGAATTCCAAAAAGGGGACCTCATGCTCTGGAGCCATCCTTTCTGAGCCAAGACAAAAATGTGTGAGCCGGAGGCTAAAAAACTGTGAGCTGGCTCACACTAACTCAGCTTAGAGGGAACACTGGCCACCACCTACTCCACTTTTGCATTCTCCCATGCTTCACTGGTCCATGTCATTAAAAAAAAATCAGGCCTCTACAAGGCAATACTTTATTTGTAATGTAGTTTTAGCCAGGACTGCTCAGTGCCTCACCTCTGCCATACCTAAATAGTAATACTGACTCTGGAGCAAGAAGCATGCGAGTTCTGAATAAGCAAAAATCTACAACTTCCTTTATTTTAGCCTACAGTTTGGTTTTGGGGGGCAATATTCCCTTGAGAGCTACTTTCTCGGATGCTCCTTCACCCCCGATCTCATGCACATCGCAGTTTCCAACATCTAGAACAGTAATGCGCCACTTTGCCGTGGGTCCTTCTCAGCCAGTTTGGTATAGTGGTTAAGTGCGCGGACTCTAATCTGGGAGAACCGGGTTTGATTCCCCACTCCTCCACTTGCACCTTGGGCAAACCATAGTTCTGGCACAACTGTTCTTGAAAAAGAGCAGTTTCTGTCAGAGCTCTCTCAGCCCCGCCTACCTCACAGGGTGTCTGTTGTGGGGAGGGGAAGGGAAAGGAGTTTGTAAGCCGCTCTGAGACTCCTTTGGGTAGTGAAGGGCGGGGTATAAATCCAATCTCCTCCTCCTCCTCCTCCTCCTTGTTTTGGGCTCAACAGATTCCCAGCCACACTACCCTTTGTAGTGTGTGCATGTGTGTGTGCAGGGGACAGAATCGCTTCTCTTGCCCTGTGTAGTGGCTGCTTCTGATTAATGCAATTCAATATGTTAAATACCTTCTGATGAGACAACTAGCTGGTGGAAACAGCTCCAGGTGCAACCTTAGGCTTGGGACTAAGTGTCACTGAGGTCTGAAGCTACAAACAGAACATGGTGGAAAGCCGCAGAATAGGTAGTAAGACAAGAATCTTAAGCCCAGAGAATAAGTTCAGAGTAAACATGCCTGGGATGCCAATGCATAAGTACTTGCATTACAAAGTGCTTTGTTCTAAAGCTAACAAGTAACTCTGCTTTCCATTCAGCTTGGCAAGAGTTCCGTGTAACAAATGGCTGCATACTTCTGCATCTAAAGATATTTGCCTATAGGAAAACATTGCCCTTTTTGTGGCTAGCTGTTGCGCAAGCACAGTTGGTGAGATACTAATGCTATATTCCATCATGAGAAATCAGGACGACAGGAGTCTTGGCTGTTCAGGATATATAACGATAGCTTTAAAAATCTGACATGCTTCTGCTTTTTGGAAAACAGCCTGGTCATGCTTGCTGTATTCAGAGTTTCCATCTCGAGCGTTTATTCAAGTGGCTTCCACGAGATTTCCTTTAGGGTATCTCAGGCCAGATGACTTGTAAAATATCCAAACAAGGTCCCTTTCTGAACTCCGCGCTCCAAACCCTGTTTTGCGGTGATCCATGTTTAAACGGGAAAAGCGACGGAATATCAGATGCTGTCGTTCCGAGGCTTTCTCTTCTGAAAAGTCCCCCCTTTTCTCAAATCCCTAATCCCTTCTTCTTCTTTCATGTTCCTGGGAGTTGTCAATTTGGATCTTACGTAACCATAGTAGATTTTCTTATTTAGCCTATAATTTTCTCTCTCTCCCTGAGAGAGACTCTGAGCCAGCGTTTTCCTGCAGGCCTCTGTGACTCTCCCCGGGCTGCTGTCTGCCACCAGACTTCAATGGAAGTATTCATATTCCTCGGCAACAGTTCTCTGTCTCCTGTTGTTCTGTGGCAGCTGATGCCACAGCAGTTGAGGAATGCCCCTGGCTGCAGAGGGGCAGCACTTCAAAGAAGCCGTGGTGGCCGTGCAGAGAATACACTGTGGGAGACCAGCATATGGGCAGGAGCCGCGATAACTCAGCAAGACCTCAAATAAGGGACACACAACCTGCATGTTAATGTGTGTGCATGTGTGTGTGCAGGGGACAGAATCGCTTCTCTTGCCCTGTGTAGTGGCTGCTTCTGATTAATGCAATTCAATATGTTAAATAACTTCTGATGAGGTGTGTGCATGTGTGTGTGCAGGGGACAGAATCGCTTCTCTTGCCCTGTGTAGTGGCTGCTTCTGATTAATGCAATTCAATATGTTAAATACCTTCTGATGAGACAACTAGCTGGTGGAAACAGCTCCAGGTGCAACCTTAGGCTTGGGACTAAGTGTCACTGAGGTCTGAAGCTACAAACAGAACATGGTGGAAAGCCGCAGAATAGGTAGTAAGACAAGAATCTTAAGCCCAGAGAATAAGTTCAGAGTAAACATGCCTGGGATGCCAATGCATAAGTACTTGCATTACAAAGTGCTTTGTTCTAAAGCTAACAAGTAACTCTGCTTTCCATTCAGCTTGGCAAGAGTTCCGTGTAACAAATGGCTGCATACTTCTGCATCTAAAGATATTTGCCTATAGGAAAACATTGCCCTTTTTGTGGCTAGCTGTTGCGCAAGCACAGTTGGTGAGATACTAATGCTATATTCCATCATGAGAAATCAGGACGACAGGAGTCTTGGCTGTTCAGGATATATAACGATAGCTTTAAAAATCTGACATGCTTCTGCTTTTTGGAAAACAGCCTGGTCATGCTTGCTGTATTCAGAGTTTCCATCTCGACCATTTATTCAAGTGGCTTCCACGAGATTTCCTTTAGAGTATCTCATGCCAGATGACTTGTAAAATATCCAAACAAGGTCCCTTTCTGAACTCCGCGCTCCAAACCCTGTTTTGCGGTGATCCATGTTTAAACGGGAAAAGCGACGGAATATCAGATGCTGTCGTTCCGAGGCTTTCTCTTCTGAAAAGTCCCCCCTTTTCTCAAATCCCTAATCCCTTCTTCTTCTTTCATGTTCCTGGGAGTTGTCAATTTGGATCTTACGTAACCATAGTAGATTTTCTTATTTAGCCTATAATTTTCTCTCTCTCCCTGAGAGAGACTCTGAGCCAGCATTTTCCTGCAGACCTCTGTGACTCTCCCCGGGCTGCTGTCTGCCACCAGACTTCAATGGAAGTATTCATATTCCTCGGCAACAGTTCTCTGTCTCCTGTTGTTCTGTGGCAGCTGATGCCACAGCAGTTGGGGAATGCCCCTGGCTGGAGAGGGGCAGCACTTCAAAGAAGCCGCGGTGGCCGTGCAGAGAATACACTGTGGGAGACCAGCATATGGGCAGGAGCCGCGATAACTCAGCAAGACCTCAAATAAGGGACACACAACCTGCATGTTAATTAAAGCTGAGGGAGGGAGGAACCCTGCACACGTATGAGAAAGGGGGTGCAACTAGACTGGATCAGACCAATGACCTACCGCATTTATTTAGGAATGCATTTGATTAAAGCAGTCCTAGTGACTGCAGCCATGAAATTAAGAGACGCCTGCTCCTTGGGAGGAAAGCGATGGCAAACCTAGATGGCATAATAAAAAGTAGAGACATCACCCGTATGGTCAAAGCGATGGTATTCCCAGTAGTCATGTATGGCTGTGAGAGTTGGACCATAAGGAAGGCCGAGCGCTGAAGAATAGATGCTTTTGAATTATGGTGCTGGAGAAGACTCTTGAGAGTCCCTTGGATTGCAGGGAGATCAAATCAGTCCATCCTAAAAGAAATCAACCTTGACTGTTCCCTGGAAGGCCAGAGACTGAAGCTGAAGCTCAGATACTTTGGCCACCAAGTGAGAAGGGAGCACTCACTGGAGAAGACCCTGATGCTGAGAAAGATTGAAGGTAACAGAAGACGGGGATGGCAAAGGATGAGATGGTTAGACAGAGTTATAGAAGAAGAAAGAAGAAGAAGAAGAGATTGGATTTATACCCCACCCTTCACTTGGAGTCTTTGAGCGGCTTACAAACTCCTTTCCCTTCCCCTCCCCACAACAGACACTATGTGAGGTGGGTGGGGCTGAGAGAGCTCTGACACAAACTGCTCTTTTTCAAGGACAGCTGTGCCAGAGCTTGTGACTGACCCAAGGTCACATCAGCAGGTGCAAGTGGAAGAGTGGGGAATCAAACCGGGTTCTCCCAGATTAGAGTCCGCGCACTTAACCACTACACCAAACTGGCTACAAACTGCTCTTTTTCAAGGACAGCTGTGCCAGAGCTTGTGACTGACCCAAGGTCACATCAGCAGGTGCAAGTGGAGGAGTGGGGAATCAAACCCAGTTCTCCCAGATTAGAGTCCCCACACTTAACCACTACACCAAACTGGCAACGAACATGAAATTAAGCAAACTTCGGAGCACGACGGAAGGCAGGAGGGCCTGGCGTGATGTGGTCCATGGGGTCGTGAAGAGTCGGACTTGACTGTGCGACTGAACAACAAC
>NW_015175990.1:719510-732315 GCF_001447785.1 Gekko japonicus | reverse complement strand
CATCCCCTCCCAGTAGCCACGGGGGACCTGGACACCCTACCCCCTCAAATCTCCAGGCATTTCCCAGGCCAGATTTGACCACCTTAATATAATAAGATGTTGCATGAAATTTACTAACCATCACGAAAACGTAATTGTCCCGTGCCACTGTTTACTAAATATGTTAATATGACACACATGGAACAGAAATAGTCCAGCCCTATTTTTTCTCCACACGGCCTTTAGAGGAGGTTATCTTTTATGCGAAGGCTTATTAAACAATTGGAAAGCTGATGCAGGCAAAACCTTCACGCCGTAATGCCAAAAGTCTGAATGGCTCCAGCATCACTAAAATCCAGGGAAGGGTGCTAGAGGTAATAAAAAGAGGGACTGAAACCAGAGAGAATGCAAGTGCTTTTGAAATGGAAGCCTATGAGCAGCAATTCAACTAGCATTAAAGTTCTGCTGGAATGGAAAGGCAGGAAACAGACTCCAAGTCAAGCCCTCCAGCCAGCGCCTAGCCACACTGCTCTTTCTGGCAGAACTAAGCGGTGTCAGTTTTACAGTGGGTGCGGTCAGACGGGCCGTTTAGTCCGCTTCCGGCCCGCCTCAGAAACGGATTTTATCTGCGCGATCACACAATCAACATCTGCCTCCCGTCCCCCGCCGTTGCTTTCCGGCTCAAAACTGCTTTAACCCAGAGTATTTTGATACCAGGTAACCAAGTGGTGTTTTCCTGATTCTCCAGTTCCAGTCGCATTTTCCCCCTGTGTGATTGCACCTCCGGTGTTGAGCCACTTCCGGTTTAAACCCCCTCCCCGCTCGAAAGCTGCCCGAGGCTTCCGCTTTTTGCCCGCCATTTTTTCTCAAGCGTTGCCACAGCGTTATTAAAAACAATGTTTAAACAGTGCCTAGTTTTAGCGTTTAGACGATCTCACGGAGGCCATTTTTGGGGTAAACATTTAAAGGGAAGTGTTCCTTTAAAGTTTAAAGGGAAGTGTTACAGCAGTTGGGTTGAAGTGGAAATCACTGTTCTGCGCACACGTGAAAATTTTAGTTCTACAGATGGCTGCCTGTGCACATGCCCAAACTGAGAGAGAAAAACAACAACAGCAGAGCATGCTCCCATGTGTGGAAGGCGGGGAGCGATGTGGCTGTGCAGTGACCCGGAGCAAGGAGGTGAGTGTGATCGTGATTCTCCAGGTTAAAAAAAGACTATATCAGGGCCGGAGCAGTTTAAACCGCTCCCAGCACGCCGTCTGACCGCACCCAGTGTGTCATGGCTTCTCTCTCAAAGAATCCTCGGAATTAGCAATACTGAGATTCTCTGTGAGAGGTCGCTCGTCTTTCAGAGCTTTTCACCCCAGTGGTACCCGAGGAAGAGATCATGGTGATTAAACTGAACTAAGCTGATAGTGCAAGTATGTTCTGACGTTCCCACTGGCGAAAGAGCAAATCTTGGCAGCCTACCGTGTCTCTTGGCATGAAGCTGGGCAGCATCTCAGATGTGCCCCAGCAATGCTTGCTGCCTGTCCACCCCTCACATTGCACCTGGCCTCTCCAGAAATTTCTTGTGTGTGTGTGTGTGTTGCCTCAGCCCTCTGAAGTAGCCTCCTCGAGGCTGTGCCGCGACCACAGTCATCTAGGAGGCCTTTTCTTTCTCAGAAGTGCTTTTCTTGATGAGAAATGTCTCTGTTCCTTACTAGTACCATTTTTGTACTTATCGTTGAGAGCAGAAAACTGCTTTTTTACCATTTGACTTATGGATTTTTAATTTTATTTATAATTGAGTTTTCTGGATTGTTATTACGGAATCGTTTGACTAATGATGTTGGCTGTCTTGAGCTTTTCAGGGATAGGTGTTAAAACAAATAAAAGATCTTCATTGCACACTGCCTGTACAATGTTTGCACAAGACATACCTTAACCCATCATTGCGCTAATCAGAAGAGAAACTAAGTATATTTATTTATTTATTTATTTGTTAAATTTATACCCCGCCCTCCCCCGCAGGGCTCAGGGCAAGTATGAGGAGCTCATGAAGATGTTAGTATGATGTTAGATGAGCTCATGAAGATGTTAGCAGAAGAGACAAGGATGATCCGCGGTCTGGAGACTGAGCCCTACGGGGAAAGGCTAAGGGCCCTGGGAATGTTTAGTTTGGAGAAGAGGAGATTGAGGGGGGACATTATTGTTCTCTTTAAATATTTGAAAGGCTGTATTTTGGAGGAGGGCAAGGAGCTGCTCCAGTTGGCAGCAGGGAAGAGGACCCAAAGCAACGGGTTTAAATTACACGCAGAAAGGTATCGGCTGGATATTAGGAAAAACTTCTTCATGATCAGAGTGGTTCAAAGGTGGAATCAGCTGCCTAGGGAGGTGGTGAGCTCCCTTTCACTGACAGCTGTCAAGAAGAGGCTGGATGAATATTTGTCAAAGATGCTTTAGGCTGGTCCTGCATTGGGCTAGATGGTTTGTATGGCCCCTTCCAACTCTATGATTCTATTCTATGATTCTATACTGCAGGTGACCCATCAGCAGATGTTGCCCCAACTTTCCCACGCTCCTGTCCTGTTTTATTTTTTTTACTTTTTACGTAAGCCGCCCTAAGCTTGCCTCGGCGGGGAGAGTGGGGTATAAATCAAACAAACAAATAAATAAGGGCCACAAACTATTCCTGGGATGTTCAGTCCTTGACCATACTCCAGCTTGTTTACTTAACTGGCAAGCCCACCAATACATGTTATGTGCAAAGACCTTCTTACTTTAGTACTCACACTTCCAATTGGGCAGTTTTTAAATACTCTCATAATAAAGACTTGAAGTAGGTACCTAAGTGCCATCGAGGTACGACTGACTTATGGTGACCCCCAACAAGGGGCTTTCAAGGCAAGTGAAAAGCAGAGGTGGTTGGCCATTCCCTTCCTCTACAGGAACTTCCTTAGTGGTCTCTCTTCCCAGTACCGACCCTGCTTAGCTTCCGAGATCTGGCAAGATTGGGCTATGGTATGCCATCTTCCCTCCGTAATAAATATTCTAACTTATATTCTAATAATATTCTAATAAATATTCTGAGAGCCAGTTTGGTGTAGTGGTTAAGTGTGCGGACTCTAATCTGGGAGAACCGGGTTTGATTCCCCACTCCTCCACTTGCACCTGCTGATGTGACCTTGGGTCAGTCACAAGCTCTGGCACAGCTGTCCTTGAAAAAGAGCAGTCTGTGTCAGAGTTCTCTCAGCCCCACCTAACTCACAGGGTGTCTGTTGTGGGGAGGGGAAGGGAAAGGAGTTTGTCAGCCGCTCTGAGACTCCAAGTGAAGGGCGGGGTATAAATCCAATCTCTTCTTCTTCTTCTTCTTCCTTATCAAAAATGATGTATCAGATCTGTAGACCTTTTCCAGCAGTGCTGTATCGGCCAACTGCCACTCTCTGATTAGAGATAGCTATAACTTAAGCCAGTATAGCAATACCAGTCATAAAGTGGACCCCCAAATATCGATAACAGCCCTGTCCAATTTGTAACAGGTTCTAGGTGAGGAATTAATTGGAGAAAGCCTCTTCCTGCTGGAGGAGGAACTCCTTCCTAGAGCAGGAGTCTTTTTTTTTTGCCATCAACTCACAGCTGACTCATGGTGACTCCATGGGGTTTTCAAGGCAAGAGAGGTTCAGGGGTGGTTTGCCATGGCCTGCCTCTGAGCAGCAACCTTGGATTTCCTTGGTGGTCTCCCATCAAAATACTAACCAGGGCCGACCCTGATTAGCTTCCAAGATCTGACGAGATCGGGCTAGCCTGGGCCATCCAGGTCAGGGCTTGAAGGAGTCTTACTCCAGTAGAAAATTCGTCATTCCGCAGAAGGATGATGGGTCTACCTGATCATATTCTCACTTTTCAAGGAATGGATGAATGTTGGTCCCAGTGGCATTTTAGATCCAACCGGCAAACAGTGTTCACTAAAGAGAAACTACTAATAAAATGCAAATGGCATTCGAGTAATTCCACTGGTTACATATTAATCTGCTGTAGCTGGGTAGGAACTCAAGAATCTGGTTTTAAAGCCCAGTAATGCATGACACAGAGGTACTCAAGCGCTTCAAGGAAAGGCCAAGGTTGCCTTTTGTTAATTGTTGGCCCTTCCCAGATAGCAAAAGAAGGACTTCTTTTCAATAGTTTCCGTCATTTTTGCTAAAGCAGGGAAGGCAATAAGTCATTTGTTTTGACATGATGCTCGAAATACAATTTGTACAGCTAACAGTGTCAAATAATTGGTCCTCTCTGTCCAAGTACTTGTGAAGATGTAAAAATAACCCTTGGGGTGACTCACCAGAAGGAATTCCCATCTAAATGCAAATCAAGGTACACCAATCTGGAACACACAGCTACTTACAAATGGTAATTTCCCCACAGCTCGGGAGTGGAACAATTCATGATTATCATGCTACACTTGGGGCAACAGCCCAGGAGCAAGCAAACCAAGCCGTGTAGCCCCTATACTAATGTATGCAGGGGGCTGCTTGGTTTACACCTGGCCAGCAGCGAGTGCATCAGATGGAAGCTCACCTGCATCTCTTCTTACTAATGGCACCAGCCAGGTCCAAATCCAGTGGCCTCTGTAACACACTGGCTACTGGCAGCCCTCTAGGTGGTGACCAGTGTTCCCTGAGTTAGTGTGAGCTAGCTCACAGTTTTTTAGCCTCCGGCTCACACATTTTTGTCTTAGCTCAGGAAGGATGGCTCCAAAGCAAACTGATTTATGCAGCAGCCAAATTGTTTGATCACTGCTTTAATGCCAGTAGCTCACAAAGTTGAATTTTTGCTCACAAGACTCCGCAGCTTAGAGGGAACATTGATGGTGACCCACCAGGAACTCTGCTGGCATGTTTAAGATCCAGGCCACCCTTGCGTTACAGAGTTTAAACATTTCCCAACTCTTCCCTCTAGAAAAGCGTATCTATATTTTCATGGTGTTTCCACCTCTATCTGCACAAGCCACATTTCTCCCTATTATGCAGCAATTTGTTCATTCCATGTTATAACTGGAGAAGGTAGCTGTTCTTGGATTGGGAGGCGTGCATTATTAGTTTTGCTCCAGAAATGTCATGAAATATAATGGCAAGCCACATATTCTAGCACAAAATTATGGCCCTTAAACTTTCTTTGCTCTCAGACCAGGGCAGATAATAATGTTCCACCAACTGGCCACAGACCTCCAGCACTGCGTGCCCTCTGATCATGGTGCAAATTCCCCTTTGGGTCTAAATGAAGTTAAGTGTTATCTGATTACAAACGTTATCTGCAGTTAACTCTAATCATGGTTCCTGTAGGTAGCTCATTGGTGTTCCAGGATCTGAAACCAGAGTTTAAAAGTTTGTTTCAGATCTTATGTTAAGATGGAATCCAGGTTAATTCTCTAATTACAGACTTTATGTGCATTGCAATCCAATGGAATAGGATTGCAAGATTTGAGTCCAGACAAACTTGTTGGCCTTGCAGGTGCTACTGGACTCAAACTGTACTCTTCTACTGCAGATTGAAGTGGCTAACCACCGAAACTATCTTCATGGAATAGAATCATAGTCCACTAAGATGATTATTGCGAGTATCACCTGCTTTTACTGTCTTATACCTTGTCATCTACTGCCAAATAAGAGAGAACATAAGAACATAAGAGAAGCCAATGTTGGATCAGGCCAACGGCCCATCCAGTCCAACACTCTGTCATACAGTGGCCAAAAATACCAGGTGCCATCAGGAGGTCCAGCAGTGGGGCCAGGACACTAGAAGCCCTCCCCCACTGATGCTCCCCCACAGGCACCAAGAATACAGAGCATCCCTTGCCCCAGACTAAGAGTTCCTATCTATACCTTGTGGCTAATAGCCATTGATGGACCACTGCTCTAATTCCCTCTTGGAGTCATCCGTGCTTGTAGCCGCCACCACCTCCTGTGGCAGTTAATTCCATGTGTTAATCACTCTTTGGGTGAAGAAGTTAAGAAGGAATTAATCCTCAGGGAAGATCCACAGCTCGCTCCTGACTTCTGAGTCACAGCTAAGTTAGCAGGAATGTTGATATCTGCATTAGCCCAATCAAATCACAAACATGTATATAAGATTTCCTTTTACCCTGAGGTTTAATATGAGCCAGTAGAAACCACAACACGTGGCGGCCAATCACGAGGACTGCTGTGACATTTCCACTCGAGAACAGAGTCCGCTAGCCAGTCCTGTGCCTGGCCTAGAGGGACCCTACAGGCTCTGTCCAAAACTGAGCTAATAGCAGGACTGCCACAGGCACAAACCATGCAGAGCTGATATTAATGGCTTATTAGTCACACAAAGCAGTAGAGCTAAAGAGGATGAGAATGGTGCTCCATTTCCCATCGCAAAACATTAGCTATACGCAAAGGATGTAGAAGTATAAATGGACTCGTGATAGAAACTGCAGTTAATTGGCACCATCCGGCACAGGGGGCCGACGGAAAGCATTTTCCCCTTCACTCGAACTCTAGAGGGGAGCCATCTGGATGGGTTATTCAGCAGATGTACTGGGAGACAAAAGGCAACTTCTTGTTCTCAAGGGATCTCTGAACAGATTATTCCTCCCATGGCTTATTTTGCACCAAGCATAAATGTCACTTATGAAGCGAGACTTTCTCGCCTACAACCTACAAAAATGCCTGTTCGGTTCTGGGACTGGAGAACAGACAGCGAAATGTGTACACGGTGATGAATGTGGCAGGCAAAGTTAGTGTTTATGGAACAGGAAAGTATCTGCAGATACCTGGATTACGCACACTGGTTCTAACAAAAATGAGGATGACGTTGGGTTAGATGTTCCGATCCAGGGATAAGGGCTGTGGGGCATGGGGCACTCACTGGTCGTTCTCATCACCGTATTTCTAACAGGAGAGAGACCAGTTTCAGAGGCTGAGGGCAGAAGGGATGGCCTAATAGACTGGCAAGGGAGCTTTCTCCATGAGCGCCACCTTGAGGTAGGAGGCCTGATCTGCTCTTACCTTCAGTGTAAGGCATGAATTATGTACTCTATGACTCGGCGACCCTCAGTCAAGTAAGTAGCACAATGGCATTAGAGCCCTATTGGGAAGCTTTGCTCTCACATAAGGCAGAGAGATCCCTGTAAAAAAAACAACACCCTTTAAAACCTCTCTGTCAGGATGGGAAATGAGATGCACCCTAACACAGCAGAGTGACAGATCATTTAGTTCGGAAAATTTAAGTTTGACCAATGTGCTCAAAAGGTAGAGGGAAGCTCTATAGCTAGGGTTGCCAGTTCCGGGTTGAGAAATACCTAGAGATTCTTAAGTCCCATCACAACTCTTTATCTGTTCACCGATTAGACATCTGTATCATTGACAAGAAGAACAAAATGTCAGATTAACATGGCAAGGGAAATTCCATCTTACCAGAAATAAAAACTGTTATCCCAAAGCAGGATTTGACAGTAAGCTCCATGTGTACCAAGCAAGAACGGCCTAAAATTTGGCCACAAAACCCGTGTTTGGTTATGGAACCAGCTTGGGACAATGCTTTAGAAAGGCTAGGATGCTACCAATTAAAAACTGAAAATTAATACTTAATTGAAAGAAGAGGCGGGCGCTTTCTTCATTCTCAGCAAGGTCAGTTTACTGTCTGCTGTTCCCATATGCTTTGCTTCCAACACCTGGCAGACTGCAAAATCTGTCAATGTGTCGTAGGAGTTGTCGGAAGCCGAAGGCTACAAACAGGAAGCGAGTAGTGCCGCTTTATTTCCCAACTAAATGCCAATTAAGATTAATGCTTTTGGCCCATGCGTAGTCTTGTGGGCACTATCGACTATGTGAAACATCGCACCTTAAAGACAGGTAAACTCGTTGGGCCCGATGGCACACCTTCGGAACTCGGTGAATTAGAGGGCTTTGGGTAATCCAGATGCCACCTCCCCTGTATTTAACGTAATTTGCATAAAATATTCAAGAACACCGTGGCCCGCCTGATGGATGCGCCACACTTCTCGACATGGAGAGAATAATTCATGTACAGCGATTGTGTTACCAGCACCTAGCTGAACAGCTGCCCTAGTTTCCACAGCCTGCATCTGTAACAAGGTCTGGAGGAACAAAGAAAATTGGCAGGTGGTCGCCTTTGTTTTGCCACCTCAGCGCTGCCTCCCCCAAACTGTCACGTCTTTGCCCAGAATTCTGGATCCTTTTCTCTCCTGCCAAAGCAAGGCAGTCCCCTCTTGCTCTGCTCCTCACCCACTGTCGAACTGACCATCTGCAGGGAAATACAAGTGTCCCACAGCCCGGAAGGGGAGGGCAGGTCAACAGGCCAGAAGAAGCACAAGGCCAACGAAGCCATAGTTGCGTCATCTTTTGTTGCTATAGAATGTGTGTGCACGCAGATTTGGGTGCCTGCAAACCGGCAACACTAAATGTTAATCACCGTTGCCATCACGTATATCCGACAATTCAGGGCTATTTTTGGGCAGGAACGCACAGGAACGGAGTTCTGGCTGGCTCCCAAGTTGGCCACGCCCAGCAGGAACTCATTAGCATAATAGGCCACACCCAACAGCAGAAATCCATTAGGATTGGCTTCATTACGGGTGTGTGGCCTAACATGCAAAGGAGTTCCTGCTACAAAAAAAGGCCCTGGGTTTTGACAACAAACAAGGTAAACAGAATAACAAGCAAAAGGTGGGTGTGGCTGGATGAGCACACCTGGTAACATGGGGGTGCGTCCTAATGTGCTAATGAGCTGTGCTGGCAGGGGTGTGGCCTAATATGCTAATGAGTTTCTGCTGTTGGGTGTGGCCTATTATGCTAATGAGTTCCTGCTGGGCTTTTTCTACAAAAAGAGCCCTGTCCGACACCATGCCCCGTTCTTGAAAATAAAACTAGGATTGAAGTGGCACGCTCCTTAAGAGCATACTTGCTTCAGTCAACAAGATTTGATTTGTTGTACGTTTCTTGCTTAGTTTTGTGGTTTGAAAAGGGCATCTTAACATCTTTACACCACTTGGCACCGACTGCTTTCCCCGTATATATACCCTCAGCTAAATCTCTCTTCCAAACAAATCTTTATGTGTTTGGATCTTTGCAGGGGTCATTTTGTAGAAAAAGAGCTAGGGGAACTCATTAGCATAACTCATTAGCATATGCCACACCCCCTGACATCAGGGGCCCGGCAGTGGACCTGCAAGGCCAGCGGGAGTGCGAGGAAGCCCCGCCAAGGCCCAAATAAAATTGAAGTGTCACGCTCCTTAAGAGCATACTTGCTTCAGTCAACAAGATTTGATTTGTTGTACGTTCCTTGCTTAGTTTTGTGGATTGAGAAGGGCATCTTAACATCTTTACCCCACTTGGCACTGACAGCTTTCCCTGTATTTATACCCTCAGCCAAATCTCTCTTCCAAACATATCTTCTTTATGTGGATCTTTGAAACGATAAAAAACTGAGCAGCTGGCGCAGGAGAGCTTGGCATATCCCTGTTTATTTTCAGCATTCTCAAAAACTTTTTCTAAAAGTTTCGTCGGGACCCCTCACCCAACACTTTTTTTTAGAGAGGGGAGGTATGGAACTTTCAGGTTGGTCCAATGAAAGAAAAGTAACCCTGCTGACACCATTGGCATATGTGTGTTAAAAATTTGATATCAATTTTGGTCGTGGTGGAAAGTGCCGTCAAGTCACCACTGACTTATGGTGACCCCTGGTAGGGTTTTCAAGGCAAAAGATGTTCAGAGGTGGTTTGCTGTTGCCCACCTCTGTGTTACAACCCTGGTATTCCTTGGAGATCCCCCATCCAAATACTAGCCGGGGCCAACCCTGCTTAGCTTCCGAGATCTGACAAGACTGGGCTAGCTTGGGCTATCCAGGCCAGGGCCATGTCAATTTTATACCTGTTGAAAGGCCATGATTTCACCCAAAGAATCCTGGGAAATGTAGTTCCGTGAGAATGCCAAGAATTCTGTTTTAGGGGTCTCTAAACCCCCAACCTAACATAACTAAACTTATAACGAAACCAGCTTAAATATGTAATATAAAAAGGTAAAGGTTCCCTTGCTTGAAAGCCAGTCGAATCCAACTCTAGGGTTGCGGTGCTCATCACCGTTTCAAAGCCGAAGATCCAGCGCTGTCCGAAGACATTTCCGTGGTCATGTGGCCGGCATGACTAAACACCAAGGTGCACGGAACGCTGTTACCTTCCCACCGAAGTGGTACCTATTTATCTACTTGCAATTTCTTGCTTTCAAACTGCTAGGTTGGCAGGATATGTAATATATGTAATATAGATTTAGCCTAAATCTGTCTTGGGTAGCAAATCAATGCTGAGTCATAGGTTTTCTCTTGGTGTATGTCAAATAATATCGACAAACATGCACTTCATCATCTCAGAGAATCTGGTTCTGTGAGGGCAACGAGCACACGCCGATGGGGAATCCCCGTCTAACTACAATTCCCAGAATTCCCTGGGTGAAGCCACAACAGCCAACACCTGGTCCCTGACCTGGATGGCCCAGGCTAGCCCGATCTCATCAGATCTCAGAAGCTAAGCAGGGTTGGCCCTGCCTAGTCACTGAATGGGAGACCGCCAGGGAAGTCCAGTGTCGTGACACAGAGGCAGGCAATGGCAAGCCACCTCTGAACATCTCTTGCCTTGGCAACCCTCTGGGGTCATCACAACCTGGCTGTGACTTGACGTAAAGGTTTCTCTTGGTGCATGTCAAACAATATCGACAAACATTTACTTCATCATCTCAGAGAATCTGGTTCTGTGAGGGCAAAGAGCACACGCCGATGGGGAATCCCCATCTAACTACAATTCCCAGAATTCCCCGGGTGAAGCCACAACAGCCAGCACCTGGTCCCTGACCTGGATGGCCCGGGCTAGCCCGATTTAATCAGATCTCAGAAGCTAAGCAGGGTTGGCCCTGCCTAGTCACTGAATGGGAGACCTCCAGGGAAGCCCAGTGTCGTGACACAGAGGCAGGCGATGGCAAGCCACCTCTGAACATCTCTTGCCTTGACAACCCTCTGGGGTCATCACAACCTGGCTGTGACTTGACGTAACTTTCCACCAGCACGACAGCCAGACTCTCTCTCTCTGTGTAAGCACGCTGATTTGTACTCCACACGACGATACTCTTGAAACTACAAAAGCGCGTTAGCTAGCCCTATTTAAGGGAAGACTGAGCCGAATGTTGGCTTGTTCTAACCCTCACCACGGTAGATCAGGATGATGCAGGAGCAGCACTTGGTAGAAGGACGTGGTGTTGGCCGGTCTGCCTCCACTGATTCTAGGATGTGGAGCGCGGCCACTTTTCTAGTGCCGGGCAATCAAGGCCGTCAGCATGCTTCTCAGGCCCTCTCGGCTCCCAACCACACAAGACCAGGGAATCTAAAAGGAGAACTGTCTCTGAGTTCACTTTGGTCACCAGCACAGAGGAAACATTTTCCAATCCGCCGCCGAGACACTGTCCAGCCTTGTTCTGAGTCAGCTCCCCCCCAAAAGCATCTGATTTTTTCCCACTGCCAAGACTCCTTTCTTTATGCAAGCTCTGTTGTCAAAACAACTCCGTGCCTCCGCCTCTCCTCCTACTTGGGTGGAGAACGGCTCGGGCTGAACGGTCCAGCTGGTGTGGTGTCTGTGCCGCAGCGCCCTTCCTGCCGGTGACATCAGCCAGGCCAGGGGAAGGAAGGGCAGCAGACAGACACACACCCCCACTGCGCTTCAAGAAAGACCCTACTGAGCCCCCACCCCAGTCTCTTCTATGAGAGTGATCCCTGATACGGATAGCCCAGGCTAGCCCCATCTTGTCAGATCTCAGAAACTAAGCTGGGTCGGCCTTGGTTAGGACTTGGATGGGAGACCACCAAGGAATACCAGGGATGTGACGCAAAGGCAGGCAATGGCAAAGCACCTCTGTTCCTCTCTTGCCTTGAAGACCCTACGGGGTTGCCTTATGTCGGCTGCGACGTGATGGCACTTTCCACAACCAACAATCACGCGCAACTGAATTTTCCTCTGTGGATAAGACAATCAAGCACAGTGAGCCTTATACTGAACCAGACCTTTGATCTACCAAGGTCAGCCTTCTTACAGAGGGGCTTTGGGGGGCTCTGCCCCCTTTCTTAAAGGCACGCCCCCACAAGAATTTCTCCTGTAAATGCCTTTTTCAATTATTTTTAAACCTTTTTTTGAAGGTATGCCCTTCTTTAAGCAGAGTGGGATGCTGTAGCTGACTAATTCCTGCACTAAGCAAGGGGGTTGGAGTAGGTGACCTCTAGGATCCCTTCTAGGAGTAGGTGACCTCTAGGATCCATGTCAAGAAACTGGTCTCCTTTAAACGAGTTTTCCTGCCAAAGTGTTAGCCTTCTTGACTATAGAAGTCATCACCCCCACCTGCCGGCTGGTTATCAGAACTATTGCTTAGGCTGACAGAAGTGATTAACTTGCAGCAGCTGAGAACTGTCAACTGGCTTGTTTCTGCACTGAGAACGTCAGTCCCATGAGAAAAAAATTTGCCCCACAAGCCACAAAATCCTGGCTACGGGCCTGCCTTTGACTGGCAACACCTCTCCAGAGTCTCCGTTGGTAATCGTTCATATCGGCTACAACTTGACCTGGATGGCCCAGGATATCGCAGTCTCATCGTATCTTGGATGCCCTGCGTAAATTGTATTTGTTCATCTAGCTCTGTGTATTCCAAGTTCCCAGGCGAGGTCCTCTCCCAGCTTTGCCCAGGAGATTCTTTAACTTGCAAAGTATGGGATCCACGGCTAACCTCTGGGCCCTGTTCAGTATGAATTCACTTCTCATATATCAGTGTCC
>NW_015175990.1:716113-719477 GCF_001447785.1 Gekko japonicus | reverse complement strand
TTGTACTTCATCCTATTTCCCCCCCCCCATGGAAAGATTATACTTGCAGCACAATAAATCAGAAGTGATCACTGAAATAATTCTTTTCCCTGTCCACGTATAATCTCAGCGTAGCAGAACAGAGACAGACGAACTGTGGGCTAATTTTATTTACTTTAATAATATCTGTTCCATGCGCTCTCCTCACCTGAGATGCTCGAATAGTTAAGTGGTTTGTTATCTCACCTTTCAGAGATCAAAAATTGCTTTCCCCTCAAGGGCAAGATAAAATGCCATCAGCAACAAGAAGCTGGGGGTGGGGGGTGGGGGGTGGGAAGTACCACAGCAGACTGTTAGCCATTAAGCCAGCGTGGTATAGTGGTTACAGTCAATGCCTCCTATAAGCTGTGGAGTCTTATGAGCAAAAATTCTACTTTGTGAGCTACTGGCATTAAAGTTGTGGACTGGTGATTAGGATAAATTAGTTTGCCCCGGAGCCATCCTTTTCCTGAGCTAAGACAAAAATGTTTGAGCCGGAGGGCTAAAAAACTGTGAGCTAGCTCACACCAACTCAGCTTAGAGGGAACACTGGTTACAGTGTCTGACTCGGACCTAGGACACCTGGGTTCAAATCCTCACTCTTCCAGGAAATTCAGTGGACAACCTGAGGCCAGTCTCTGTATACCCTACCTCACAAGGTTGTTGTGGGGACAAATGGCGGGGGGAAACCACATGCCATCCTGAGCGCTCTGAAGGAAGGGCAGGATAAAAATTGCTGTATGTATATAAAAACAGCTTGGAGGAGGAGGAGATTGGATTTATACCCCACCCTACACTACGCGAAGGCGTCTCAGAGCGGCTTACAATCCCTTTCCCTTCCCCTCCCCACAACAGATACCCTGTGAGGTAGGTGGGGCTGAGAGAGCTCTTTCGAGAACTGCCCTTGAGAGAACAGCTCTGAAAGAACTTGTAACTGACCCAGGGTCACACCAGCAGCTGCATGTGAAGGAGTGGGGAATCAAACCTGGTTCTCCCAGATTAGAGTCTGTGCTCCTAACCACACCAAATTGGTGTGTGGTAGAGCAGCAATGAATAAATAAAACTGTTTTCTACTGGTGCCTAAGCCTTAATAAGCAAGCTGCTAAACATACTTCTCTGAGGAAGGGTATACCGTAACGGGGGGGAGGGGGTTTCCACAAAAGAAATGGCCCTTTCCCCAATGCTCACCCATTTTTCTTTTTTTCTTTTTTAAAACAATTTTATTTGGATATAACATCAAGTCAACCAATATAACACTTTAGCATCCATCTTATATCCTTTTCTCCCCCTATCCTCCCCCCTTCTGGCTTCCCGCAGTGCACCCACCTCCCTTCCAAATCTTCTATTTTCTTCTCTCTTCTCCCCACATCAATAATTAAACTTATAAGGTAACATTTCTTTAAACTATTATTCTTACACATTTGAACTAACTCTAAATATCCTTCTATCTCTAATAGTTATCAAAGCAAAATAGATTATTCTTCACATCCCAATATTTCTCCAGATATTCTTTAAGATCTATCCAGTCTGCAAAAAATTCTTCCGCTTCCTGATTCTTGAGCTTTCTTGTCATTTTGTCCATTTCAACCATAAAAAGCAACTTTTTAATCCACTCCCAGATCCCTGGCAAATGTTGGAAATGTAAAAAAATAGAAGGTTCTTTTTATCATATGTGGTGGACTTGTGATAAAGCAAGAAATTTTTGGACGGAGGTCCATAATGAGATGGAGAAAATTACGAAATGTAAATTTAAGAAGGAGCCGGAATTGTTACTTTTGGGACTTAAAATGGAAGAAGTAAGTATTGCAAAACGGACTCTAATGTGGTACATGATCACAACAGCCAGAATGACTCACCCATTTAACTTCTGAAAGTGAGGGAAACCGGAGGAAGGCCACTGGAGATGATCAGAGCAGGCCCAAGTGCCACCTGATGTGCCTGGTTTGTATCCTATCGAGGCCCTGACCTGGGTGGCCTGGGCTCACCTGATCTCATCACATCTCAGAAGCTAAGCAAGGTCAGCCCTGGTTAGTATTTGGATGAGAGACCACCAAGGAAGTCCAGGGTTGCTGCACGGTGGCAGACAATGGCAAACCACTTCTGAACGTCCCTGCCTTGAAAATTCCCATAAGTCGGTTGTGACCCACACATACACACAGAGAACATAATAAGAGAGGTGGACAGTGTGCCGTGCCCGAAGACATCCTCACTTTAAATCTTGCCACAATTGCTCTAAACGACCTTCCGCCGGCCGCTCACATCTGAAAAAATACTGGCCTGCCTCGCGAGGTTGTAATTATTTACATTGTGCTACCTATGAATCCTACATCTTATAATTAGGACGAGCAGCCTGGTGGACTTTCTTAGCACTGGAAGGAGAAAGCAGGCCATCAGAAGTATGTGGCATTCACAAACTTGTCACTAACTGCCCCCTTGGCCACTTTCTGGTAGCTAACGGTGATTTTTTTATTTGTCCAACAAGGCCATTTTGTGGTTGCGCTGTTTAGGTCATGGAGTACCTGAGCTCCCCAATACCCCACGGGCTGTAGAATACCCCGCGACTGGGCCTTCTCAAGTTTTAGAATACTTGAGCAGAGCAGAAACTAAGTTCACCTCACAAGCCGTAGAGTCCCCGTGCAAGCTTTTTACCCTCGGTTTTAGAATTTTGTTGTTCAGTCGCACAGTCGAGTCCGACTCTTTGCGACCCCATGGACCAGCTCACGCCAGGTTTTAGAATACCAAGTGCAAAACAGGAATAATTTTGGATTGGGCACCAGCCTTGGTGTCAGGCTCACTAGCAGAAATTTTGAGTTGGGCATCCGCGGCGGTGCCAGGCTCAACGGCCTATTTTAGTACTTTTTGCTTGGTGAAGGGACCAAGAAAACCCCAGCACCGTAGCCTGCTGGGTGGCAGGACCAATAAAATCCTGCCATCATAGTTGTGCCTGGCCAAAACTGTACGAAACCCAAGTCACAGATATTTCCAGACAGACATGTTTTGCTGCCGGAGCTTCACTAGCAGCCGCCCCTCTCACTTGATCTTCTAGAATTTCAATGGAGAATTCTGTTTCAGCCATTACTGCTGGCTGCGGCCCACCGAGATCTATTAGACTGCAGAATAAGCTCCCAGAGGGAAGCGGAGGATACCTGGAGGCCTTTCAAACCAGCCTGGACCAGAATGCTATTTTTAAGGAAATCGATGGCCTGATAGATGCTGACCAAAGACAGAGAGAGGCTTGTTGTTGCTTGAAAAATCCCCTTTTGTGAGATGTTTATCCACACAAAAATGTATCACAGCCGGGGTCAAAGGAACATCTTGGCACACTTCGTTAATTTGCTTTCGACCA
>NW_015175990.1:705273-716093 GCF_001447785.1 Gekko japonicus | reverse complement strand
CCTTCCTGCCAAGGCTGCAAATGGAACCCTTTTCCTCGAGGCACGAAACTTCTTTTAGAGATGCCTTCTGATTCAAGCCGGCACATGGACTTCTCTCTGCAGAAGGGGAGTTCTGGCATCTCCTCTGGTGCAGAAGAAAAAAATTAATTTGGGGGGACACAATGCAATCATTCTGTAAACTGGGCGACTAACAGGTGGGTTTGAGTGTACTCTCATTTGGCTACGGGACAGATGGGGTGGGGTAGAAACCCCACAGAGAGAAGTGCGTGCTTATTTACTTAGCTCTCCCCAAATCTCATGTCTGATAGCAGCAGCCCCCTGCTTGCCTGTTGCCATATCTTTGGACTCTGACTTCAGCCTGCAACCTTGGAGACAGCCTTGGAAAACACAAAGGCCGCTACTGGTAGGTACGCGGGTCCATTGTTTTCAGCAGGGACGTGCTGGAGACAAGCATGGCATTGGACCTCTTCTCGGCTTTTTATGGACATCCAAAGCTGCCTCATGTCATTATCAGACCCAGGGGCCATGTAGGTCGTAACCCAAAACAAAGGGAGAGTCACGGAAAGAACTATATCAAATAAGATTAAACTGTGACAAACTAACTAATAATAATTACGGACATCCAAAGCTGCCTCATGTCATCAGACCCAGGGGCCATATAGGTCGTAACCCAAAACAAAGGGAGAGTCACGGAAAGAACTATATCAAATAAGATTTTAAACTGTGACAAACTAACTAATAACAATTACTTACAGATGCATTTTTATATATAGGTCATTACTGTGCCAGGCAGTAAATGTCCAGCAGAGAAAGGTCTTTCCTACCCCCTGCTTGTTGGAGGGAGCGACTCAGCATGCCGGACATTGGGGGGGGGGCGCTACAGCACTCTAAGTGTGCATAGGTCTTATCTCCTTGGATGGGATGCCTCTCTTTGTCTTAACTTGGGAGCTGCCCTCTGACCCCTCCTCCCTTTGTCCCCTCCCTCTCTTCCATGGCCTTCCATGGAGACACATGTCTCCATCTGTAGGTCTCACCCGTAGAGATGATGCCCTCATGATCCCGCACACATGATGCTAGAGAAGCTGGCCATTTGTGACAGGGAAAGGACTCTTTAGACGAGGCTTCCCTCTCTCTCCTTTCAACTGCAACCTGAATGTGAACTGGATCGACTTGGATACGTGTAAGTTTAACTTTTTTGCAATGTACTTCTTTGGAGATTTATTTACTGCACTCAGTATCGTGCTTCTATGACTGGGCAAAACTCTGCTATATTTACCAAATAGATATACCAAATATCCCAATCTGAGGGTCATACTAAATGTTTGGGTTTTTAACTAATGGGGTCTGAGGCCCAACTCGGCTTCCCTGAAGCTGCACAGCGGCCATGCGGAGTAGCTTTTTAAAAATAAAAGAGAGCCCAAACAGGCTTCGAATGCCCCTGCAGCGGGAGAAAGGACTCCTGCCTTCCCTCCCAAGTAGAGCTGCCAAGGTCCTTGGCTCTTGCCTGCGGGGGTGGGAAGGAGCTTTCTGGAAGCGGGGGGGGGGAGAGAGGACATTGTGCGGTGACGCTCTAGTATTTTGGGCAAAACTCTATGGTTACTATAGAGATTTTGCCCAAAATACCAGAGTGTCACCATGCAATGTCCCCAGCATGACGACGTCACTTCCGCGTGATGTCATCAAACTGGGGACGTCACACCGGAGCATTGATGTTGGGGGCAGGGCTCGGACTTCCTGCGTGCAGAGCGGGTGTTCTGCTACTGAACCACAGGCCCTGCCTAAAGCCTATGGGGAGAGTAAATTCAGATGAACGTATGAAGTCAGTATTGCCAGCTCTGACTGCTTTATACTGGTGGTCCCATCCTACACAGAGTTACACCCTTCTAGGCTCACTGTGTAGGATGGCCTTATTAATCTTGGCCTGTCTGGCAGCAGTTCTCCAGGGCCTGTAGCACAGACAGTGGCTAACGGAGACTGTACAAAGGCAGACAAGGGGGAAAGAGAAAAGAACTCTTTTCAAAAGCACGGAAAACTCATGGGAAACCATCGTTATCACATCCAATATTAAAAACTCTATCTTGAGCCCCATCAAATCCTGGGCAATGCGAGTTGTGTGAGGAAGATTTCAATCTTTAATACTACACCCGCAAGGGCCTTTGTTATGGCTGCCTAGCGGTGGTGGAGGGAGAATACCAAGGTCACCCCACACCTCAATTTTATAACCTTACAGGACCCAGATTCCCAATAAGAAATAAGGATGTCGAAATAGGAAAGAAATGAGGATGTTGTGTTAATGGGAATTTTATTCATTTTGTTTGTTGTTCAGTCGCACAGTCGAGTCCGACTCTTCGCGACCCCATGGACCAGATCACGCCAGACCTTCCTGTCTTCCGCCATCCTCTGAAGTTCGCTCAATGTCATGTTCGTTGCATCTATGACACTGTCTTACCATCTCATCCTTTGCCGTCCCCGTCTTCTTTGACCTTCAATCTTTCCCAGCATCAGGGTCTTCTCCAGGGAGTGCTCCCTTCTCATTTGGTGGCCAAAGTATTTGCGCTTCAGTTTCATTATCTGGCCTTCCCGGGATCAGTCAGGGTTGATTTCTTTTAGGATTGACTGATTTGATCTTCTTGTAGTCCAAGGGAGTCTTCTCCAGCACCATAATTCGAAAGCATCTATTCTTCGACGCTCGGCCTTCCTTACAGTCCAACTCTCGTAGCCATACATGACTACTGGGAATACCGTTGCTTTGACCATGCGGACTTTTGTTATTCATTTATTTGGATTTATATCCCATGTTCCAGCAAGTGGACTCAGGGTTGCTGCAGGTGGCGGCTGCAGAGTTCCTGGGATTACAACTGATCTCCAGGTGACAGAGATCAGTTCCCCTGGAGAAAATGGCCACTTTGGAAAGCGGACTCTGTGGCATCATGGCCCCACTCGAAGTCCCTCCCCTCCCCAAACCCCGCCCTCCTCTGGCTCCACCCCCAAAGTCTCCAGGTCTTTCTCAACCCAGAGTGGGCAACCTTAGGGGTGTATAGAACTGGGAAAGTCCCTGAAGCTGACGATCATCTGCACAAATGCAGACCTGTGCAATACCTCTTACACACCATCTAGGGTTGCCAACTCTGGGTTGGGAAATTCTTGGAGATTGGGAGCAGAGCCCGGGGAGGACTAAGAGTGGGGAGGAGGCTTGGCATGGATGTGATGTCACTGACTCCGCCATTTTCTCCAGGGGGACTGACTTCTCTGGTCTGGAGATCAGTTGTAATTCTGGGAGAAGCCCTGGCCCCAACTGGAGACTGGAAAGCCTGAAACCATCCAGGAGCCTGAAGCTACGGAGAAAGGAATGGAAAGAGCCACGGCTATTAAGAACGGCTCGCTATGCACACTACTTAGAACAGCAGTGGAAAAGACCAGAAGCAAACTCCTGCCTACCATTAAATTTACAACCTCGCTGGGTTCCCACTCACAATCCGTAATATGACACTATGGGAGAGTTAAGTCGCCACCCTCCAGCCTGAAGGCCAGGCACTTAAAATAACAAAAACTCAAAGTACAAATTGCCGTCTCATGGGGGGGGCCTCCATTAAACACAGCCTGCCGAGCTTGCTTGTTGATGCTTTGATCTCGTTATCTGTTAAACTCCTCTCAGCCCCACTCCCTCCAAGGGGAGGATCTATAGGCACTCATTTTGATAACTTTAGGGCTGCCAGCTTATAGAACCGCCAATGAAACAAGCCGTTTAAATCACTGCCAGTTTCAGGTGCCAGTTCTGGGTTGGGAAATTCCTGGAGGTTTTGGGGGTGGAGCCTGGGGAAGGCGGGGTTTGGGGGAGGGGAGAAACCACAGCAGGGCATAAGGCCATAGAGCAGGGGTGTTGAACTCATTTGTTATGAGGGCCAGATCTGACATGAATGAGACCTTGCTGGGCCGGGCCACGTGTGTCATAAAATGTAATGCCAGGTAGCGGAGATATGAACTTTATAAAAGACAGAAACACAAAGGGTTTTTTCTACTTAAAATAAAACATGCTTAAAACATTAGCTCTATAAGCTGCAAATCTACTTGTGAGTTATTGGCATTCACCACAGAAATCTCATGCTCAGAGTTCTGAGTCTAGGACCCAGGTTAAAACATGAAATGGCTGAGTGATTAAGAGAGTCTGGCAAAGCAAGCTATGATGCAGCAGCAGCAGAAATGAAAGCGGGAGATGGCCAGGTCCCACTGCAGGCCTGATGGAAGCACTCATTTTTCTCCAGGGGAACGGATCTCTGTCACCTGGAGATCAATTGTAATTCCGGGAGAGCTTCAGCCACAATTGGGAGGTTTTAGTACAAAAACACAACACTGAGGCTGCTGCACTGTGTAAAGAAATACAGATGGATCTGTAAAGTCCTAAAGATGGTCTTATTGAAAATTTGTAGTACCAACAGCCAGGGCTATTTTTGGGCAGGAACGCACAGGAACGGAGTTCCAGCTGGCTCCCAAGCTGACCACGCCCAGCAGGAACTCATTAGCATAATAGGCCACACCCAACAGCAGAAACTCATTAGGATTGGCTACATTAGGGGTGTGTGGCCTAACATGCAAAGGAGTCCCTGCTACAAAAAAGCCCTGGGTTTTGACAACAAACAAGGTAAACAGAATAACAAGCAAAAGGTGGGTGTGGCTGGATAACCACACTTCTGGTAACATGGGGGTGCGGCCTAATGTGGTAATGAGCTGTGCTGTCAGGGGTGTGGACTGATATGCTAATGAGCTCCTGCTGTTGGGTGTGGCCTATTATGCTAATAAGTTCCTGCTGGGCTTTTTCTACAAAAAGAGCCCTGCCAACAGCTAAGATCTCAGCTAACATCTAATACATCCATACAAATTCAATATGGTCCACACAGGACTCCTTAGATAAATTCCAACTTCCAAAAACTTCCAGATACAATTCAATATATTAGAATACAGCCAAGCTCTTTTTCTGTACAGCCAAAGTCTTCTCTAGAATGGTCAGTGGCGACGAATGCCCAGGTTCTCTTCGTTTCAGTTTTCCTTTCTTCAGGCCACTTTCCAGAAGAACCTGCCAAGTTCACAAAACCCTCCTATTGACAGATGCATAGCAGTCTACAAAATTTCTAGCTGACGTGAAATGCAGGAAGTTGGAATTTATCGAAGGAGTCCTGTGTGGACCATATTGAATGTTGTATGAATGTATTAGATGTTAGCTGAGATCTTAGCTGTTGGTACTACAAATTTTCAATAAGACCATTTTTAGGACTTTATAAATCCATCTGTATTTCTTTACACAGTGCAACAGCCTCAGTGTTGTGTTTTCGGACTAAAACTTGCTTTCACTGCCATTATAGTTATACAACAATTGGGAGGTCAGCAACCTTACTGCCAGAGGTGGTAGTGCTGGCCGGGAGCACAGATGGTTTCGAAATGGCGTTGAACGGATCGTTTCCTTTCCTTTCTTTCAAGCTCCTTTGATCCGACAATCTTGTGCAATGGAAAAAGGAGCCTTTTATTTCTTTAAGGAAAATATGGTGGAGATAGTCGGCCACATTGTGTAATCCTTGGATCTCTATCCCCCAACAGATAAGGGACTATGTTATCTTTTGATAAGATAGAAGGTGGTTTTGTTAAAACAGGGGCAATCTGCAATTCACGACGTAAATTATAATAAAGGCATTCCAGTATCACGTGGGGCAAGGAGTCGACCTTTTTCAGGCCACACTGGCAAAGCCTGTCCAAATAAGGCAGATGACAATATCTCCCATACAGGACAGCTGAAGGGGCAGCGTTCAAACACGCGAGCGTAAATGCTCTATGGTAAAGAGGAACAGAAAAAGAAGCCCTGCCTGCAGCTGGTTAGAGGTGGAGAAATGCCAAAAAAAAAAAATGGGCAGAGCATACTCTCCAAGCTCGGATAACTGAACTAAAGTGATCTAGATCTTTTATACGTTCCTTAACAGTAAAGATTCGCTTTTCGTGGAAGGGAAGTCCATCAACGGCTACTAGCCACAGTGAGTAAAGCGGATCTCCATGTTTAGAGGCAAATAATTAATATCACTACCACTTTACTATGTTGTACAGTTAATGATTTTAGAACTGTTTTAATCTAAATTTATATTCATGTTTTATTGTAAACTATGTATTGACTTTATGTAAGCCGCCCTTGGCTGGGAGGGCAGGGTAGAAATCCAATAAATAAATAAATAAATAAATAAATAAGCAATCCTCCAAAACCCAGTGCTAAGAGATAATGTCAGGGGAAGGCCTTGGTATCTGTGCCCTGTACATAGACCCTCCTGGGCAATTGACTGGGCATTGCGTAAATGAGATGGACCGTTGGTCTGATCCAGCAGGTCTCTTCTTGTGTTCTCTTCCCACCCATTCCTTCCGTAGTTCTTTTATCTGCCCTCCAAATCCACCTGCTGCCTCGAAAACCCCTATGAGGTCACCATAAATTGGCTGTGACTAGATGGCGCTTTACACACATACACACCCATTCAAACTGCTGCGGTACTCGGGACTCAGCCTGTTATGTTGCACAACCAATGGGGAAGAGAGAAGGAGGACCAGGCAAACAGCCCCAGCTGCGGCACCTGCTTCTTAATCCGCCATTTAACCCCTGCAATGCAAACCTCCCAGCTGCAAGCTGGTAAAAACATGCCATAACTTCAAATTTAAGAAGCCATTTGAATGTGCAAGGAAGGGTTTTTCTTTTCTTTTTGCTAGCTATGTTGGTGGTGGTGGAAAACACCATCAGGTTGCAGCTGACTAATGGTGACTCCATATGGTTTTCAAGGCAAGAGACGTTCAGAGCGACCCTGGTCTTCCTTGGAGATCTCCCATTTGGATACTTTGGGAAAAGAAAGGCTGTATCATTAAGGTCTCAGGATCTCATCTCAAACATCTCTGATTTACTCTTAGAAGAAGAGCTGTGGTTCAGCGGTAGAGGATCTTCATTGCATGTAGGTCCCAAGTTGCATGTAGGTAGAGGATCTTCATTGCATGTAGGTAAAGGATCTTCATTGCATGTAGGTCATCTCAAACATCTCTGATTTACTCTTAGAAGAAGAGCTGTGGTTCAGCGGTAGACATTGCATGCAGGTCCCAAGTTCGAACCCTGGTATTTCCAGTTAAAAAAAGGACCAAGCAGTAGGTGATGTGAAAGACCTGTCCCTGAGACTCTGGAGAGCTGCTGCCAGTCTGAGTAGATGATACTGACCTTGACTGACCAATGCTCTGCAGCTTCATGTGTATAACGTAGCCAAATCAGAAACCAGAGTTTCAACCACGTTGAATAATGCACTTTCAATCCACTTTCAATGTACTTTGCAACTGGATTTTACTGTGTGCAATGGCAAAATCCATGGGCAAATGACTGGTAAAGTGCACTGAAAGTGTATTACTCAGAGTCAGGGGTCATTTCCTGAGGGAGCGCACAGGAGTGGAGCTCCGGCAGTAAGGAGCCCAGGGGCCGGGCACATGCAACAAGCCCTGCCCCCTGCTCCCAGCAGCCCTCCGTCAGGCCACAAGGAGCAAGAAGCAGCCAGGTAAGTTGCAGAGCCCCCCTAGCCCGCCTTCAGGTACAAGCTCTCCCTCCTCTGTGAGGGCAGATCTGCATGTCTCCCCCCCAATAGCTAGAAATCCAAAATAGTTCAGTGGAGCCTGAGCGGTGGGTGTTGCCTTCTGACACACTTCTGGTGATATCAGGTTGTGTGGCATAAGTTATGCTAATGAGCTCCTGCACCCCTTTTTCTACGAAATGACCCCTGCTCAGAGTGTATGAAAGTGCAAAGAGGGAGATGCAATTTCTCTGGGTCCAACTATCCTTCTTTTTCTCCCCCCAGTTCTAGTGAGGAAGACTCTAGGTGGGCCACAAAAAACCCACAGCTGCTGAGAATCCAGCTTCACAGGTGGATTCGAAAGCCACAGCAAATCTCCAGGTTACAACCTGCGTGGCGAAAACAACTATGTGCTCTTCTGCAACCAAGAACAAACTAAAGCGTCAACCTACAGGCTGCAAGGTGCATGCAGCGCGAGGACCATTAATCACTGCTGCTCCTCTGCTGTCAGGCTTGGCAGCAATCTTATGCAGGCATGGTCCAAAAAATTAAGGAGTTACTGAGCCAATGAGAGGGGTGATGGCACAACACACACCCTGGGCAGGCAATCCATCTCCCACTCAACACTGAATTTCCTGTGGCTATCCTTCTGCTAAATTTATTTTCTATCGGTGAACCTTCTTCAAGATGTATTTTCTGTGGTTAGAGACACCGTGGTTTTCTCCAACAAGCTCCCTGCAAATGGCCCTGATGCCACACCAGCCTGTTGGGGAGAGGGAAAGGCCTTTGTTGCCTGTGAATGTACCTAAAGTGCCTCCAAGTCAAAGCGGACTTACAGCAACCCCAGCAAGGGGCTTTCAAGGCAAGTGAGAATAAGCGGTCGTTTGCCGTGGCCTTCCTCTCCAGTTTTCCTTGGTGGTCTCTCATCCAAGTACTAACCCGGGCCGACCTTGCTTAGCTTTCGAAATCTGACGAGATCAGGCTGTACCACTTCCTCTCCCCTTTATTGTTTACCCACAGGGAAATCTGTATTCTAGGGTAGTCACCATTTTTACCAGTCCTGACTAGCACTGGCTACCGACAGTATACCGGATTCGCTTCAAGGTGCCGGTTCTTACCTTTAAAGCCCTTTATGGTCAGGGACCGACATACCTGAAGGACCGCCTTTCCCCACATGTTCCCCAGAGAGCACTGCGATCAGGGTCACAACATCGATTGGCCCTCCCCGGTCCCAAGGATGCCAGGCTGGCTATTACCAGGGCCGGGGCTTTCTCGGTGGCGGCTCCTTTCTGGTGGAATGAGCTCCCAGAGGAGATCAGGGCCCTGCGGGACCTTATGCGGTTCTGCAGAGCCTGCAAGACAGAGCTCTTCCTCCAGGCTTTTAATTAGGAGCTGCCCCCGATAGGGAACCCTCCCCTGAAGCTATAAGAACAGCCTGTGCCGGCTGCACAAAGATTAAATCAATGGGATGACCACTATGATGTAAGACTGAAGGTCGACCGCCATCATTTAACAATCTATTAGTGTTATTAGTTGCTAGCACTTTTAAATGTTGATATGTTTTATCCGATTTTAGGACTATTTAAATTTATGTGTATGTTTTATTCTGTTTGCAAGCCGCCCTGAGCCGGCCTTGGCTGGGAGGGCGGGATATAAATCTAAATAAATAAATAAATCTGGAAAAGCTCCACCTGCTAAATTTCTGCATATCAGCCTAAGCTATCAAAAGGTGCAGAAGCGAGGGCCAGTAAAGGAACTGTCAGTTCTAGAGGAAAGAGAGACTACACGGTGGAACTCCGCAGGATCCCTTGCACAAAACGCATGGATTAGCAAAAATGGTCTGTATACTGCAATTAATCCAAAGCGAGAGGGTTGTGTCTTCCGCTCGTCACGCTGCAGCTCTGCCCTACTAAAAGGTACTTTCAGAAAAGCAAACTCACAGCACATGCGGTGAACAGAAAGGCCTGCGAAATCACTTGGCTCGGGACTGCACAGTAGCAATTCAGTCGCAAGGGTAAAAGGCAGGGCAAAATCTCACGCTCCAAAGGAAGACTTGGCAGAGACACAAAGTGGAGGGGTGTGTGTATTTGCGTGTGCGCCTGGAAGACACGGCTGACTTCTAGAGACCCCTAGTGGGGCTTGGACATTTCAGAGAGGTGGCTGGCTATTGCCTGTCTCTGTGTCCCAGCCCTGGTATTCCTTGGAAGTCTCCCAGCCGAGTACTTGCCAGGATCGACCCTGCTTAGCTTCTGAGATCTGACAAGACTGGGCTTGCCTGGGCTACCCGGGTCAGGGCAACACAACGTGGAGACTGACGGGTGGCTGCTGCATCCAAGGAACAGGGGCAGACCCCAGCAGGCATGACATTTATGAGAACATAACAGTTTGGGTGTTGGAATGGTATAGAGGAGGCCAGGCAGAAAGCAAGAAATGGAAGAACTTCCCAGAGACAGGCCGGACTGTGCCGTCCTAGCCCAAATTAATGTCCTCGCCCAAATCACATGTTATGTTGCATTTCTGGATGAAATGGGTCCTAGTCACCCAACTCGCATTTCTTGCAGTCACACAGCAGCAGCGGGGAAAGGCATTTTTGGAGTTCCCCAGGAGCCTGATTGGACCCAGGATGACAGTGTTGACGAAGAAGAGGCTGCTGCCTTCCCAAGACAAAACAGTGTGTGTGTGGAGGGGGGGGGGGAGAATTTGTCTGTCTTTGGACATGCATGCACATGGAATACTCCACACGCAGCTCCAAAAGCAGGCACGATACCCTGCTGAAATCCCTTCCCTCCCCAGACTCCACCCCTCCCAAATCTCCGCAAATTTCCCAAACAGTAGCTGGCAACCCTAGAGTGCATTGATACAGGTATGGCTGGATTACGTGCCTATATGCAGTCAGCCTCATGTGACTGGCCACTGTGTTGCCAAGGCGGCTTCACTAAGACCCCGCGACCACCGCCAACAGCGATTGCTCCTAAAAATAGTCCAGAGAGCCAGCTAAGAAGGGCTGCTGCAGAAATCTGTCCATTTATTTGCATGTACCCAGTCCCCAATCAGAGGGTCTCATTTCCTCATCCCGTAGCTGTTGACTCCCATGCTCATAAATCCTACAGTGGGAACTGAGGAAGGGTACCTGTCCAAGCCAACTGGCATTCCATACCGCTGTGCAAGCAAAGTGTACAAAGAGCTGACGTGATCAATACGCTAGAATCGGCGGAGGTCAAAGCGCTAACATTGGCCTCTGGCCAGCCCCCCCCC
>NW_015175990.1:644277-704546 GCF_001447785.1 Gekko japonicus | reverse complement strand
CCCCGCGGATCCCTCACTTACCACGATCAAGACCTCCCCCAGGCTGTGATCAAGGTCTCCCATGGGCCGCAGTGCTTCAGTGCGGGCCCAGGGAGGCCGGCAACGGGGCTCCTTAGGCCTCCCACGGGCCGCAGCACTTCAGAGTGGGCCTTGGGAGGCCGGCGACGGGCCTTCTCAGGCCTCCCACGGGCCGCAGTGCTCCAGCACGGGCCCAGGGATGCCAGCGACAGGCCTCCTCAGGCCTCCCATGAGCCGCAGCACAGTAGCGTGGGCCCCAGGAGACCGCAACGGGCCTCCTCCGGCCTCCCACGGGCCACAGTGGTTTGGCGCGGGGAGCTGGGGGTGGGGCTTGCCGCCGCCGCCATTTGTGTCAGCTCCTGGGCTGCCGGAGCAGTGCTCCAGTGCGCTCTGGCCTCAAATGACCCCTGCTCTTGCCTGTTTGCATTCTGGGGGAGTTACCTTTCAGCTCACCAGCAAAGTGGGAGACTCAACAGCTGCTACTATGGGCTATTCCACATCCTCATTTTCCTCAGTTGTAAATTCCTGTTTCTTTGGGTGTTTTTTCCTGCTCTGCATATATTTTGCTCCCTCTAGTGGTGCATTTGATATTATACAGATTTATGTCTGGCATAATACCTGTACCTTTAGCAACTCCCGGACAAGCAGAAATTCAGCACCAGAAGAAGAAGAGATTGGATTTATACCCCACCCTTCACTTGGAGTCTCAGGGCGGCTTCCCTTCCTCTCCCCACAACAGTGCTCGTGAGAAAACAGGTCTTTGAGAACTATGACCTACCCAAGGTCACCCAGCTGGCTGCAGGTGGAGGAGTGGGGAGTCAAACCTGGTTCTCCAGATTAGAGTCCGCCACTCTTAACCACTACACCAACCTGTTGACTAAAAGCTGCACCTGCTGAATTTCTGCCTGTCATGTGGGTGTTAAAGGTGTCGGGACCCAAGCTGCAGAAAAGGAAAGGGAAAGGAAAGGAAGCTGGCAAACGTATCTTCATTATTCCTGAACCAGTAAGGGGTGGAAATACCCAGATATTTTGTTCCAAGGATAGGTAATACAAATTCAGAGAGGAATGAGTTTGGCAAATGAAGCAGACGGGTTTGTGTTTGCTTATTCTACATAACTGATTCCTGTATGTCTGTATGATTTGCTTATAGAATTGAAGATGAACTTGTACAGCTCTGTATCCAACTTTATTTTACTTCTAAGTTAAAAAAAAAAAAGATTCCTGGAAATCTGTTTCAGCTCCCTCACCTTCCTGCTTTTGGGGTGTCACCAGTGTGTTCCCTCTAAGCTGAGTCAGTGTGAGCTAGCTCACAGTTTTTTAGCCTCCGGCTCACACGTTTTTGTCTTAGCTCAGGAAGGGATGGCTCCAGAGCAAGCTAATTGATGCAGCAGCCAAATCACTCGCTCACAACTTTAATGCCAGTAGCTCACAAAGTAGAATTTTTGCTCACAAGACTCCACGGCTTAGAAGGAGCACACTCAACATAGAAAGCTAGCATTGTTGCAGAGCTAGATTAGAATCTTTCTCCCTAAAGTGCTGCTTATTTGAATGCGAGGAGTTTTTATTTGAAGGAACGTTTTGTATGGGGGGAAACTGTGAATGAGAACCAGGAGTTGTTTTCCAAAGCAGAGGTAAAACAGGCCAGGGCGGGGGGTGAAGTTAATCAGGAAAACAGCACAGGGGGAGAGGGGTAAAAATCCCTTTCACTACAGGTCAGATTCCTCTTTGAATATGTGGCCTCAGCAGCCCCTTTCGGTAAATTAAAAAAAGGAAGGAGGTTGGGGAGGGGAGGGACCTCAACAGGGTACAATACCATAGAGTCCACCTTCCGAAGCAGCCATTTTCTCCAGGGGAACTGCCTGGAGACCAGCTGTGATTCCAGGAGATCCCCAGACACCACCTGGAGGTTGGCAACTCCAGCTATAATGGCTCACAAAAACTAGCACGTGGCTCCCCCTTCAGTTGTACCAAGAACATTGTGTCCTAATGAAAGAACACAAAGGAGGAAAAGCCCAAAAATCAGAACTGGCAAGACTGGGTTGGGAGATCCCTGGGGGTTTGGGGACGGAGCCTGGGGAGGAGAAGGTTTGGGGAAGGGACGGAGGGAGGGACCTCGGTGGGATATAACGTCCTAAGGGGCCCCCCTTCCAAAGCAGCCATTTTCTCCAGCAGACCTAATCGCTGTCCTTTGGAGATCGGCTGTAATTCCAGGGGACCTCCATGCCCAACTTACCAAAAAACGGAGCATCTCCCTGGAAGGAGAAAGTTGCAGGCTGGAGGAGGAGGAGATTGGATTTATACCCCGCCCTTCACTCAGAGTGGCTTACAATCTCCTTTCCCTTCCCCTCCCCACAACAGACACCCTGTGAGGCAGGTGGGGCTGAGAGAGCTCTTGACAGAAACTGCTCTTGAGAGAACAGCTCTGAAAGAACTATGGCTTGCCCAAGGTCATCCAGCAGCTGCAGGTGGAGGAGTAGGGAATCAAACCTGGTTCTCCCAGATTAGAGTCCGCGCACTTAACCACTACACCAAGCTGGCTACAGACTGAGCTACCAATCAAATCTCACTTCCGCCATAAACTCTCCCGGTGGCCTCAGGCAAGACGCTTTCTCTCTTTCAACCTCGAGCTGCAGTAGGGGAATGCGTACCTACGTTACAAAGCTGTTGTAAGGATTAGGCCAAGATGCAGCAGTTGCAGCGCTTCTCCACTATATCAATACAGGGTATTAGCAGCACACAGGGGAGCAAACTGCCCGTACTTACTGCTTTTGAGGTAGTGCAGAGGGTGGGTGCGGGAGTGGGAGGCTTGGCCACGCTCTGTCCTGGGGGTAGGCTGAACCTCTGGCCCGTATCTGGGGGAGACGAGGACGAGTGAAGCCGGGCTTCTAGCCTCTCGGGTTCATGCTTATAGGACTCGAGGGGAAATGTCGGCTGCTTGGTCACTTGGGTTGGGGTCGACGGAGAAGACGAGAGGCCCGAAGCTGGAAAGAGAAAAGAAAAAAAAAAAGACATGTCATCCATCTCTTGGGGTCCGCGCAGGGCAAACGGTGCTTCCGAGCTGCTGGAGTCTCCAGGTCTCTCGCTCCTCCCAACAAAATGGACAGATCTCTTTTCTCCTCATAGAACACGGCACTCCCTCCTTCGATTAACAAAGTGGTTTTAAATACACTGTGTTCTAATCAATACAATAACATTAACAGAGTTGACTTCTACACAGTCAGTGGCCTCTACCGGCAGGCCCTGCTAGCTGCGCTCTCATTTATATAGATTAAGCCTCACCCACAAAATATTATTTATTTACTGGGATTATTTTTCTATTTAGACTTCTTGGGAAAGACAATGTCTCATGTACAAAGAACAAAGTTTGAGTCGAGTGGAGCCTTTAAGACCAACAAAGTTTAATTATTTCTGTGTGTAAGCTTTCGTGTGCATGTAAACGAAAGCTTATACACCCAGAATTAAACTTTGTCAGTCGTAAAGGTGCCACTGGACTCAGGGCCGCCCCCAGCTTATTTTGCACCCTACGTGAGGATCCCTTCTGGCGCCCCACCATGGCTCGGACCCGTTAATTGGATCTGTACCCTGGACCTCCCGTTCTCCTGGCACCCATGCTCTTAACAATCACTTTTGCTTTTGTAACTTTGCCTGCTTTGCACATCTGGCTTCCACCAAGGAAGACTCTGCAAAGAAAGGCACTCGTTGCTGTGATGACCCCTTAACTGGGGAGGTCTGGTTTCCCTTTAAAGTGTTCTTTAGGTTTTATTTTATTATGTGTATCCGGCTGCCACCAGGAAATTTATAAGGCTTTCCAAACCTTTATGCTTTACTATTTCTATCACAGGGTAGGTGGATCGAGGGTTTAAGCTTTCGAGGAACTATGTGGTCTGAGGAAGGATTCTTTCCAGAGCTGGTATACTTGAACGAAATAGGATTTATTTAAAGAAAGCATAAATACGAGGGTAGAACCATGTAACTAGTAAAGTAGGTATAACACACAGTCTGCTCTCTACTGACAGGGATTTTTCCTTAGGTAACTTTGTAACACTTTTTCCTCCCAGTCCATATAATCTTTACTGTTTCCTAGACACTCAGCTTCAGCTTATAACTGTTTCAACACAGAACTGCTTGTCACTTTCTTTCAGACACAGCACTTATAACTCTCATATCACACACAAGAAGGTCTCTCCTTCAGACCCCAGAACTAAACTCATCCCACACAGGGATGGGTCTCACTCCTCTCATACACAGAATCCCCTGGCACCCATGCTCTTAACACTCACTTTTGCTTTTGTAACTTTGCCTGCTTTGCACATCTGGCTTCCACCAAGGAAGACTCTGCAAAGAAAGGCACTCGCAATCACAAACAACCTCTGCTTCTCGCTTGCCTTGACAGTTCCTTGCTGGGGTTGCCATAAGTCAGTTGCAACTTGAGTGTCCTTATGTAATAGCCCCCCTACTTAGATTCTTCTTTGACTCAGCTGAGTGACCCTTCTGTGCCCAGAGGGCTAAGTTCTTTGGTGGAATTGGTGTTTGTATCATCAGAAAGATCATAACATGTTTAAAACTCAGTAGTGTTTGCAGCTGAACCAGGACAGCGGGGTGGTGGTGGTGCCAGTTTGGTGCCCCTAAGGGCCGGCACACTCTAGGCGAGCACCTAGTTCGCCTAGTGAGTGAGCTGGCCCTGACTGGACTAAAACTTTGTTCTTCACACCAACACGGCTATACATCTGGTGTACAAAGAGAAGAGACAAAGACACTCAAGGGGGCAGCGAGAAGACATTTAAATAGGATAGCGAGGAGAGAACCTTCTGTCTCCTGTTGAGTGTTGTTCCTTTTCTGTCTCCAGATAGCTCGTCTTAGGGCAATTTCCCCCTTCTTCACGGAAGTGCCACACTCAGTCTTACTCTCTCTCTCTCTCTCTCTCTCTCTCTCTCTCTCTCTCTCTCTCTCTCTCTCTCAGCTAGAGATGTAGTTAGAACCCTATCCCTGTCTCTTCTCTTTCCTATCAAGTATGTTAGTTCCTAACTCCTTGTTAGTTCCTGACTCTTTAATCAGGTTGCATACCGTTGCTGTGTTCATTATTCCGCTGGCAAGTCTGAGGTGGCTAGGAACAGAATACAGCAATAAACACTACAATTCATTTAAAGCAACTACAATTATTAATACAATTTTGACATTGTATAGGGCTGCCAGGTCCCCCCAGTCAAGAGCAGGGGATGGGGGATTGGTTTGCCAGGTCCAGGTTGGGAAACTCCTGGAGATTTGGGGGTGGAGCCTGGGGAGGACAGGGACCTCAGTGGGGCACAATGCCACAGAGTCCACCCTCCAAAGCAGCCATTTTCTCCAGGGGAACTGATCTCTGTGGTCTGGAGATGAGCTGTAGTTCCAGGGGATCCCCAGGTCCCACCTGGAGGATGGCATCCCTACGAGGGGACAGAAATGGCGAGGAGTGCAATTTAACAAATGCCTTTAGAGTGATCCTACCAATAACCATTATTTGCACAGGGCTCATTCTTTCTGGGTCAGGAGAGGCACGGGATTACAGCTTCCACTGATTTTTCAAAGCATCTCTTGGCAACGTCAGATGACATTTTTGTTTGAAGAGGCATTTGCATTTTATGAAATTAAACAGTTTTTTTTAAAAAACCTCTCCGTCAGCTGCTAAGGTACGGCTCGGCAGCAGGGAACCGTTAACTGAATGGCCGAGGCAGGCACCTGTTCTCTCAGACGTTGCTAAGGAGCCAAGAGACGGGCCTAAGGATTTAATGGCTTTCATGGATAGCGACATTGAGCAAACACCACCAAAAAGGCTTGTTTGCTCTCCCCCCCCAAAAAAAGGCTTTCTCCATCCATGATGTGCTAATCGCCAAAGAGCAGAAAACAGCAGAAACTCTTGGGAATGCTCCAGCGTGGGACAGAATGATCACAACAATTCATAGATTGCCGAGGCCTAAGGTTCCTGAGGCCGTGCACAAGCATAAAGAACAGTTCATGTCACCATAAAGGCCAGTAAAACCGGCAGCCTTGATGCCTACCATAGGCAAGGTTGCCAACCTCCAGCTGGCACCTGGAGACCTCCCGCTATTACAACCGATCTCCAGATGACCAAGATCAATCCCCCTGGAAAACATGGCAACTTTGGAGGGTGGACTCTATGGCGTTTCACCCTACTGAGGCCCCTCCCCTCTCCAAAACCCTAACCTCCCCAGGCTCCACCCCCAAAATCTCCAGATATTTCCCAACCCAGAGCTGGCAACCCTAAATGGTGTGGGGGGGGGAGTTCAAAGGGAATATCTAGGGGAAAGATCTGGTAAGTCCACACTCCGTCTTTGTGCTGCTCCTAATGAAAGTTACTTGGAAGGCAGCCATTCTGGTTTAACGGTTCTCTTGGATCTCCAGGAGTATTCCAATGCACAGAACTTTAGCACTTACCTCTCCATCAAGAAAAGCTCCACCTGTTTAACATCTGTGCATTGGGCAACTCAAAGTACTTTGGAAGAGGGGGAGGGGGAAACCCATGCAAATTGCACACAGATCTCATGTGTCCGTGTGGGACGAGTGAGGTAAATGCAATCATGATATACAACACTCTGCTCGTAATTTGCATATAATTTTCCCTACACAGAAATCTAAAATGTGAAATCTAAAATGTACGAAGCAACTTTCTATTGCCCAGAATTTCAGCATCCCCTTGTTCCTTGCTGGTTGGTTATGGGATGTAAAAGTCTTGCTGAGACAGGAAACACAGTTCTTATCAGTTGTTTCCATCGGTGGGCAGGGGTTGATTTTTCACTTTTCTTGCTTATAACCACTCTGCCGCCCACCCCAAAGAAACACTCCTCCTGTGTGGACCTACCCCTGTGTAGTCCCATGCAGCCTATTGACTTCTAACTTTTCAATTTTTTTGTTCACTCTGAAGCTGAAAGGAGTTTGAAATAGTCGAGAAACAACGGTTCCGTTCCATTCTACACTGTGAAGAAGAAGAGGAGGAGGAGATGGGATTTATACCCTGCCCTTCACTACCCGAAGGAGTCTCAGAGCGGCTTACAAACTCCTTTCCCTTCCCCTCCCCACAACAGACACCCTGTGAGGTAGGCGGGGCTGAGAGAGCTCTTGACAGAAACGGCTCTTTTTCAAGAACAGCTGTGCCAGAACTATGGCTTGCCCAAGGTCATCCAGCCAGGTGCAAGTGGAGGAGTGGGGAATCAAACCCGGTTCTCCCAGATTAGAGTCTGCGCACTTAACCACTACACCAAACTGGCTCACTGTGCTGGTTATAGCTTGTCTGGAGTGTTGTGTCCGGGTGCTATGCAAACAAACTGGAATGGTTTCCAAGGAGGATAACAAAAATAATTGGGGACCTGGAAAGCAAGTCCTATGAGGAAAGGCTGGAGGAACTAAGAAGGGTTAGCCTGGAAAACATGGGGTAGGAGGAACACAAGAAGTTGCCTTGTCCTAAACTGGGCCGTTGGTCCAGCAAGGTCACTGTTGTTTACTCAGACTGGCAGCAGCTCTCCAGCTTCTCAGCTGGAGACTTCACATCATCTACCACATGGACTTTTTAGCTGCAGATTGAACCTGGGTGCCATCTGCATGCCAAGAAAACGCTCTACCACTGAGCCGTAGCCCATCATGATAGCACATAGAAGCTATCCCACAGAAGAGGGCAAAGACATGTTCTCTGCTGTTCCAGAGGGCAAGAGTCTGAGTCGGCTGAAGTTATTCCGCGGGGTCTGTAAGACGGAGCTCTTCCGCCAGGCATTTGAGTAGGAGCCGCCACTACTGTACCATCTTCATTTGGCCCTGGGAGAAAGAACGACAGCGCCAAGTGGAACAGATGGCACTGAGTGGCTATAACAGCATTATACGCCATCTTTATGGAAGATCAATTCGGAACATCCAGATCACTTAATAATAATAATGTTGTAATATTGTAGAAATTGTTTTAAATGGTTTTTAAATGTGTTTTATGCACTGGCTTATGCCTGCTTGTGAGCCGCCCTGAGCCCGCGTTGCGGGGAGGGCGGGCTATAAATCGAACTTATAAATAAATAAAGACTACATCTAATAGGCTTACATTACATTACAGGAAGGGAGATTTTGGTTGAACATTAGGAGAAACTACCTAATGACATAGGAGGTTCAACAATGGAACCAATTACCTGGCAGTGTAGTGTATTCTCCCTCCCTGTAGGTCTCCAAGCAGAGGCTGGAGGATGGACTAGGGAGAGGCTGTGGCTCTGAGGTAGAGCATCTGCTTGGCATGCAGAGGGTCCAAGGTTCAATCCCTGGTGTCTCCAGTGAAAAGATGTAGCAGTATGTCATGGGAAAGACCTCTGCCTGAGACCCTGGAGAGCCACTGCCAGTCTGAGTAGACAATACTGACATTGATGGACCAAGGGTCTGGTTCAGTTTAAGGCATGTTTCATGTGTTCACAGATGACCAGCAAGGGCCCTTCCAATTGTAGAACTCTGAGCTAGAGTGGCAATAATTAATTTAATACTCTTTTCTCTGTGCTTGGAATGACAGGAACATTGCCTCAACACATTTTTCTAGGTATCAAATAGCTATAATTCTACATTTGTCTTGGAGCTGGTCTTGTAATCAGGCAGAGAGAATATTCAGTGCAATATGCCCAAGCAAGACCCAACTTAACGATCCACGAAATTCTTAGTGCCGCTGCTGTCTCCTATTGATTTCTATTTGAGAATGCGGGAGCCAAGCTTCCCAGACTGTGCAAAGGGGGTAACTAACTCTCCTTTCCCAGTGCTTCATCTCTGATAGGTTTGATAAATGGCCTTTCCAGAATGTGTTTTTATCTATAATATTGTTATAGGCACCTAAGTGTTTTCAGAGTGCTTGAGGTTTTGGTGGGAGATGCAAATGACGAAGATGGCAGCCCCCGAAAAGGAAGGGGGAGGGGGAGAGAGACTCCACTGCATTAGATCTACAGGAATGTGTCTATCTCAGGAGCTAATGGACTAGCGAGTCAACAGAAAGGACTCCTGACAGCAGCCAGCGGTGCCAGAGTGATAACAACCAGACACAGAGGTATCTATACACATATTCAGCTATGTAAGCAACAACGCCCCCCCCAATAATAAAAAATGAATAAGGCAGTGAGTGAGTGCAGTAAATGTTCATCCAAGGAAACCTCTTTCAACATTTGAGAATGTCGTTTACATGGCAATCTATGTTCAGAGCAGGCTCTCCTCCTCACTCCAAGTTCTGCTGTCCTGACTGCAGAATACTAATAATTACTAAGCAAAAACAAAATTAAGGATGTCCTAATGTAACTCTTCAGGGTAGAGCCAAATCGGGGTTGAGAAATATCTAGGGTTGCCGGGCCCCCAGTGGGAGCAGGGGAATCCCCACTTTCACAGGCTCTTGCCCGCCGCTGGCCAGCTGGGGGAAATCCCGCCCCCAACTGACCTTTTCGGGCCTACTTCAGGTTGGAGGGGACGCTCTTGTTTTGGGGCAAAACTCTATGGTTTGAAGCCAAATTCACCACAGAGTTTTGCCCAAAAACCAGAGCACCACACCTGAAACTGGAAGTAATCCCGGAAATGCCCAACATCATTTCTGGTCTCCAGGAACAATGTCAGGAGACCCCCTCCCCACTGGCCAGGTAAATTGACATGGCAATCCTGGAAATACTGGAGATTTTGGGGCTGGAGCCTGGGGTGGGCAGAGTTTAGGGAGGGACCTCTGCAGGATATGATGCCTTAGAATCTACTCTTCAAAGCAGCCATTTTCTCCAGGGGAACTGATCTCTGTAGTCTAGAGATCAGTTGTAATTCTTGGAGATCTCCAGACCCCACCTGGAGGTTGGCAACCCTAGATGTGGCAAATTTTGGGCAACTTGTGTAGGTCAGGGACATTGGAGGAATCAGGAAGTTGGGTCAGGTCCATGATGGAATCTGGTGCCTTTAAGAAGAATCTGCCACATTAGGGACAGAACCTGGCAAACCTGCAATTTCCTGGCTTGGCCGGCCGGCCTGATAGACTGTGCTTGGTTATAGACCCTTGGCAGAAGAAAACCAGGTACTCTAGAATTATCAGTATCAGACCCTGAAGGGGGCTCCAATGGGCTTTAAGAATTTCCTTGGATGTTCAATAATAGACTTTAAAAGTTTGCAGTGTTTTAGCAGAAGAGTTTCAGAGGACAACTCCAAGGAGAAGCTGTTGAGTGGCAATTCGCATGCAGCTCTGATACTATCAGAAAGTCTCATTAGGGACCGGCAAGTTGTTTGCCCACTACAGAAAGTAATTGCCTCTTCTTATAGGCCGATGCACACTCTTCAGATTCATTCTATGATGCTAATTCCTCCACAGTTGTGAGCAGTCTACACCCTCTTTGACTGTACTGTTTACTCTTTTGACCAGATCTTATTTCTCCCATGCTCTGTTAAAGGAACACATTTGCATCCTGGGATATAAGGCCTCAGCGTAGCTCCCACCTGTCCGATTACAGCATTGTCTGTCATTCAGGTGTGTGGGGGGGATGTAGAATTTGCCTCCACTTCCACCCCCAGTCTGCAGCATAGCAAAACATCTTCCTCTGTGTCTATCACATGCCATGCCAAAGAAGAGAATACCTCATGCAAGCAGGAGCCACTGCTTCCACTGAATCAAAGTTCTTCCCCAAACCAGTAAGCCAGAAACGTGATTGGCATGAGCATCTTGGAAATACAGACCTATCTACCAGTGCAATTCTGTTCAGTGACAAGGTGTGTGTGGTTCTGTTGAATGGGAAAGTCCCTGCCAGTTACATTATCCACCGACTTGCACTTTCCCCGACCCTTCCTTCCTTCTGGCCACCATGAACTGTAAACCAAACAGCCAGGCACCAGAATAGTGATGTGATCTAAAGATTAACAAATTGGGTGTGATAATGACATGAACAAAAGTGCTTTTTTTGTGCAGTTATTTATTTTGTTAAATTCTGGATGGGTGGGAGTCACAAAAGTATGTGGATTTAGAATTTGTAGAGCACATGAAGGTTCTAGAGCAAAGCGCTGTGGTGGGTTTCATAGGGAAATTCTTGAGACCTCCCTTTGCTCCAGTTTTGTCAAAACTTCTGGCCAGTTCTGTACACTTGCACTGACTGACATTTGAACAGAACATGCTAAGGAAGCCGGATTTGGGTACTGCTGTCTCCTCTGCTTTGTATGTGTGAACACCGCTGACGTAAAAATATATCTATCAATGATAACCTGTCCTGTAGTTCCTACAGATGTTGTCAAAAGGATGGACACAGTCAACAGGCAAGCGGAAAACGGAAAAAACTGTGACAAAGTAACACTAATATTAAAGAGTCAAAATTATACAATAATGAAAAGATGAACAATATATAGTGAATGTAGACGGTCTCCGGAATGTCCTGCCGTTTCGATGAATGATCTTCTTCTGAACCTACTAGAAACTACAGTATCATGAATTAGTGGAATCAACAGTGATACTTTCGATACGTCACCAGAAGAAATGAATTGTTGAGAGACAATTTATGTTATACATCTTTTTTCAGAAGAAGATCATTCATCGAAACGGCAGGACATTCCGGAGACCGTCTACATTCACTATATATTGTTCATCTTTTCATTATTGTATAATTTTGACGCGTTAATATTTTATTAGCGTTACTTTGTCACAGTTTTTTCCGTTCCTACAGATGTGCCACTTTAGATTTTCCTTTTTCTGCTCAGATCGAGACACTGGGGCCATTTCTTCCGGTTGCATACCTTTGAAGCATCTGCATAATATTTCTCTGAGAAAAGGATGCTGTTACGTTACCTCCATGCTTGAGAGGAGACGAATGGAGAGTAACAACAGGGTCTCAGTTAATTACTCTTAGCATTCCACACTTACACATCAGTCTCCTATTTTGACATATTTATTTGCTTCGCTATGTTTTCCCTCGTAATTAAATCCAAACAAATGATGACCATATAAGCTTAGCTCGTTACTCCTGTTTGGTCTTTGCATCTGTTAAAACATCTTCATTATGCTGTATGCTAATTTATTGTTCACCCTCTGCATGTATGTATGGACTGTTAACTTCCATTTCAACGTATATGAGGAAGTGGGCGTGCACACGGAAGCTCATACCTTGAACAAAACTTTGTTGGTCTTAAAGGTGCCCCTGGACTCAAACTTTGTTCTACTGCTTCAGACCAACACGGTTGCCCCCCTGGATTTCTCTGTCAGTATTGCAAATGTATAGACCAATCTTCTACATGCAATGGAATGGTGCAGAGCTTTCTTTTCCTTCCAAATCCTTGCATAAATCAGTACAGCATTCCCCTTCCCGTCTGCATTCTTCTTCGAGTAATGAAAACAGAGTAGTAGGCGGGGGACGGCTGGTGAATGTTAAGTAGAACCAGTCACTCATCGGGGGCCAGATATTTCTTCGCAAAGCAGGTTCGCTCCAAAAAGACTAACAGGCTTCTAAAGCACGTCACTGCACATTTCTTGCGGTAACAGCAGACCACAATTGTACGGCAGCAGTCAGGGTACGTATGGAGCAGGCGAAGCGTTAGTAGCTTGCTTGTAACAAAGTAGGCCACTCCTTTCGGAGCAGAAACCATATAAGGAAACAAGAAACACAGCAGTAGGGCTCTAGCAGAACTCTTGGGCTGCAGTCAGGGAAGATACTGTGCATCCCTTTAAAGGCAAGGGCGGCCTTGGGCATTAAAACCACTCAAGAGCAAGAGATGAGCCGTCCCTTTCCTGCCGGTAGCTCCACAGCAGACACTTGGCTCTTGCCCAGCTTCTATGGCGATGGTTGTAGGGTCTCCAGGACAGAAGTCCACCATGAACATTCCTGGCAAGTTCAAGGGCCGATCCACGCCAGTTAAAAGGGATATGCAACATCTCTCAGGCTGCTTCTACACAGTGCTTTTGCTCAGCCATGTCTCCCAAACAGAAGTTATCTCCCCCCCCCCCCGCATCAGCATGGAATCTTCATGCATTCATGCATCTTCTGGCTTTCCCCTTGGTGCAGAGTCAAGAGGCAAGCACTCTGTCTACGTGTCCGTAAGTCTTGTCGGAGCTTTCCCCTTCACTGTTCAATTAACGGGAACCTGGTGGGCTACTTTCCTACACCTGCGCTTCCTGGGCTACTTCAGAGCTAGCCCTGGGTGGGTCAAGGTCAGGTGCCAGCAATGAATCTTGAGGCTCCTGTATCTCTAATTCACTAGTTTTAGCTGGTTTACAGCTGGCTGCAAGTGGCTCCTCGACTCCTGTGGAGTCTTCAGCCACACTGGACTCAGGCTGGTCAAGCTGGCCCACGACAATAGTGATATGTCAATTTTTTTAAAAGTGTTATAATGCTATAGCAATATATTGATCGCTGATTAAAAAAAATTGAACAAGACTTCTGATGGTTTGGAATTACTGAGGGGCTGAGACAAATGCCGGAAAAACCAGCATGGGGAAGCTTTATTGCTGCTGTGAATGCCTCTGCATTCACAGCACCAAGAGCCATGTGGAGACCTGTTGCCTTGTGGGAACATCCTGAGTTGTAACTGTAAGTCCTAAGCATGTCCATTCAGAAGTAAGGCATACCAAGGCCAGATTAGTGTAGTGATTAGGAGCACGGACTCTAATCTGAGAGAATCAGGGTTGATTCCCCACTCCTCCACATGCTGCTGCTGGGTGACCTTGGGCATGTCACAGTTCTCTCAGAGCTGTTCTCTCAAGAGCAGTTCTCAGTCAGAGCTCTCTCAGCCCCACCTACCTCACAAGGCGTGTTGTGGGGAGAGGAAGGGAAGGAGACTGTAAGACACTCTGAGAATCTGAGTGAAGGGCAGAGTATAAATCCAATCCTCTCTTCTCTCTCTCTTTTTCTCTGCAAGTCAGTTCTCAACCCATGATATGATAGTGGCTGTGATTTCTATGGAACTTGCTTCCAGTTTGCACATAATTCAGTCAGGCTTACTCCAAAGTCAACGTGCACAGAATTGTAACCACAGGGACCCATGATACGAGCAAACTCTCGTAACCCAGATCCAAGCATGCCGAATCCCTCTTGAAATCATTCAGGATTTTCCTAATGGCCCACAGATTATGCGCGTCATCCAGAACATGGAATGTTAATGCTGTCAAATGATGTTGCTATCTGCTTGGCACACACAGTGGATATTTCTGAAGATGAAAAACTAGCTGACATAGACAGCTGAATAAAGAATACCTTGCTGTTGGGGTTGGTAGGGGTCCCCAAAGGGGCTGACCCCATGAAGGATCAAGGAACAGAACAGTTCAAGGTGCATGCAGGTCGCAATTTCGGCATCCAGACCTGTACTCTACACATTTTTTGTCAGTGAAGTGTCTTTTTTTTTTGCCATCAAGTCACAGACGACTTATGGAGACCCTGTAGGATTTTCAAAGCAGGAGACATTCAGAGGTTCAGAGGCGGATTCCCATTGCCTGTCTTCACATCACAACCCTGGTACTCCTTGGTGGTCTCCCATCCAAATATCAAGCCGACCCTGCTTAGCTTCCAAGATCTGATGAGATCGGGCTAGCCTGAGCTTTTTTTTCAGTGGGAAAACAACATGGGGGGAAAGGGTGAAAAGCCCCCAACCCCTGCTCAGTTTCTGAGCTCCGACAAGTGCAGGCTAGTCGGGGCTATTCAGGTTGCTTGTGCTCCCTATAGTGAGCAGGTAAACAAGGTGGTAAACCATTCTGGGGCAGGGGGGGGATAAAAGGGTGTGCTTGTGGGTAGGATGGAAGCGGTGGGCCTCCCTGTCTCTGTTGACCCCACGGATCCTGGTCCTGGATAACTAAGACTGCTCCTCTCTGAATAGCTTGGCCACTTCACCAGATGTGAAAGGTAAAGGAAAAGGTTTCCCTTGCTCGAAAACCAGTCAAATCCGACTCTGGGGGCGGTGCTCATCTCAGTTTCCAAGCCAAAGAGCCAGCACTGCCCGAAGACTTCTTCATGGTCATGTGGCCGGCATGACGGAAGAAGAAGAGATGCGATTTATACCCCGCCCTTCACTACCCGAAGGAGTCTCACAGCGGCTTACAAACTCCTTTCCCTTCCCCTCCCCACAACAGACACCCTGTGAGGCAGGTGGGGCTGAGAGAGCTCTTGACAGAAACTGCTCTTGTTCAAGGACAGCTCTTATCAGAACTACGGCTTGCCCAAGGTTATCCAGCCAGGTGCAAGTGGAGGAGTGGGGAATCAAACCCGGTTCTCCCAGATTAGAGTCCGCGCACTTAACCACTACACCAAACTGGCAAATGGAATGATGTAACCTTCCCACCGAAGCTATTTATCTACTTGCAATTTCTTGCTTTCGAACTGCTAGGTTGGCAGGAGCTGGGGCTAGAGATGGGAGCTCACTCTGTCACGCGGCAATCGGGTCTCGAACTGCCGACCTACAGACCTTCTGGTCTGCAGCTCAGCATCCTAAATTCTTTATTTTGGTACAGGAGCTGATGGATAAGAAAAGAAGATGCTGCTCTGACCATTTCTCAGACTTTGTCGTTCCATCCATGGTAATTACAGGATCCCAGTGGCTGCTATACATCGAAAGTCGATTTACAACTCTTGTGTAAGACTGCCAGGATGAATTAGCATAAATAAGAAATGTTCTCAAAGGATGCTATTTATGCGACGCGGGGCTAATGGATTTGGATGTTCCAAAAGATCTCCCAGTGTGTGGAACTGTGCCACCTTGGGTTGCCGCTAGAGGAGAAGCAACATACAGGGTCTGCAAATAAATACCAATAAACGCTGTGACCTCCACTGCGTGCTATGAAGCCAGAGACACGCATTTTAAGCCCATTTTGACGGGAGACTTAAACGTGGAATTAGGTTCTTCCGCGAATTGATCTTGCAGCCTAATCTTATACCGATTCACTTGTGTCTCCCCAAATTGAACGGGGCTACAAAATGCTGTGCCTACTTCATTCGGCACATGGAGTGATTTCCATTAAACTCAGCAGGGCTCACTTCCGAGTGAGCATGCATAGGATCCGACTGCTTAAAGTACCCGACGTCGGCAGGCCCTTGACAAAGAGCTATATGGCATGGACGGCGACCCAACCTGGAAAGGAATTCCTTCTCATTTTCTGGGTTGCCAATCTGGAATGTGGACATATCTGCCATGTTTCTGGCAGCTTCTCAGGGAAAACCTGTGACGAAAAGGAAGTCTTGAGTTTGCTCTTTCCACCCTTTCAGTACCTGCTCCCCCTCCCGATTTACAGATGTTGTCTTCTTGCTGGGAGAACAATTAAAAATGCTCCCCTCAGTGAGCTCGTCTCCTTAAAAATTCAAAAGGCATCGGACTGCGGCCTCAACTTGTGAGGCAATGATGAGGGGGAGGGGGAGGGGGGAGAGGCCTGCTCCGAGGCACAATCCTTCTCATCGTCATTTATAGTTTGCTAACCTGGGAAATTAATCTCTCCGTGAATATCTGACAGAATGTATCTCCTTGGAAAGCCGCCAAAGCCCTCCTGAAGGAATGAGTGATGGGCGCTTGGTTCCTCTCTGACAGAAAATAAACTGTTCGGGGCCTGTTCCTCATCCCTCCTCTGTTCACTGGCGCAAACGCATGACAACTGTAATGAAGGATCGCCTCTACCCCTGTACAGTTTCTCTCAAAACCCTCCTCCCTGCCTCAGCAGAATTCCGGGGTAGGGGGGCACTGATTTAATTTCCCCTCAGAAATAGACGGGCGGTCTACCCGGGCCTAGGTCTTGCTCTCCCCTCAGCCTTTACACTGAATGAAAAGTTACTTCTCCAGCTACAGAAGAAGCCTAAGTAAACTTGGCACTTGGGTGTCACTGCTGTTCATGATTTCTCGCTAGGGTTGCCAGCTCTGGGTTGGGGAATTCCTGGAGATTTAGGGGCACAGCTTGGACAGGGGAGAGTTTGGGATGCGGAAGGAGCTCAGCAGAGATCGGATGCCACACAATACATCCTCCAAAGTTGCCATTTCCTCCGGGGGATCTGAGCTCTATAGCCCGGAGATCAGCTGCAATTATGGGAGATCTCCAGGCCCCACCTGGAGGTTGGCAAGCCAGTTTCTTGCACACATATTTCTCCTCCCCTCCCCCGGTGGTAGAACTGAGGCACCTACTGAGTCCCCTTTTTGCAGGAACGGAGGTGTTCCTGATAGAAGTCTTTCAAAAAGAACCCCAGAGTCAGGTGGGTAGCCATGTTAGTGGTCTGAAGCAGCAGACCAAAGTTTGACTCCAGAGTCCAGACTACTGGACTCAAACTTTGAAAATAATCATACCGTGGCTCTGTTATGGGCTGCCTGTTGAGAGGCCGAACAAACCATTTCCTCGGCCTCTCGGGCTCCTCGCCAGTGGACGCTGTTTGTCCTTGAGGTTCAGCCTCGCGACAGAGCTACAACTCCTCTGACCAAATGCACCACAAGGTGGCTTTCCTATCCTGGCTTTAGCAGGGCCGGCAGCTGTCGGTTCCTCTCAACACTCCGCTGCGCACGGCCGAAACAGAGCCGGCGGGAGACCCAGGCAGACCGGCCTGTCAGCAGAGTTTAATTCAGCGCCTGCCTCTGTTTCCCACAAGCTGGGTGAATAAGCATTTTCTCTGCAGGAAATCCTTCCTTTCCCACTTCCTCCCCAAGAAGCCTTTCCTCCACTCCATCATCCCCCAGTGCCTTCTGGCTCTCTTCCCTCCCCCCCATCCTAACTTTCAGCCCTTGGCCTAACTCTGCTCAGCACCTCATTCAGAAAACATCTCTGCGTTTCATTTCAGCCTTCCCCCGCCAGCACACACATGTACGTTTGTCCTAGGGTGGCATCACAGCAGTCCAATGATGCTGGCAATTATTATGACCTAAGGCCAATGACACCCTGACCTGGGTGGCCCGGGCTCGCCTGATCGCATCTGATCTCGGAAGCTAAGCAAGGTCGGCCCTGGTTAGGACTTGGATGGGAGACCACCGAGGAAGTCCAAGGTCGCCACGCAGAGGCAGGAGATGGCAAACCACCTCTGACTGTCTCTTGCCTCAAAACCCGTTGTGGTTTCTATGTACATGCAGTGTTAATAACGCGGCAGAACACTTGTGTTAGCTTTAAAAAGAAACTTTGCTTATCTAATGAGGGAAGGTAAACTGGAAGATTAAAAGAAAGAAACAATACAGGATAAACATCCTGTCTGGCTGCTCTAACCTACATCTTCACTCAGGCACTTTGAAACCTCGTGTGAGGACGAACTAGAGAAGAAGGAGCAATAAACTGAAGCCCAGTGCTTAGCTTACTCTCTAGTCCACCCCCAAAGTACTGATTACCCAGTTGGAGAATCCCAACGCTAACTAATCATGCCTTTTGTCACCTTGCTTTGGCGGCAAATACGTGTAGGCTTTGTCATTGGGTCCCTAACTAAACTAGATAGGACATCAGCATGCATAAACAAACAGTTCATTCGTTCATGACTACAGAGAGAGAGAGCTTCCAAAATTCTAACAGAAGAAGATGATGACAAAGAGGAGGAAGAGGAGACTGGATTTCTACCCCGCGCTTTACTCTAAGTCTCAGAACAATTTACAATCTCCTTTCCCCTCCCCACAACAGACACCCTGTGGGGTAGGTGGGGCTGAGAGAGCTCTGAGAGAACTGATCTGGAGAGAACAGCTCTGAGAGAACTGTGGCTTGCCCAAGGTCACCCAGCAGCTGCATGAGGAGGAGAAGGAGGGAATCAAACCTGGTTCTCCAGATTAGAGTTCACTGCTCTTAACCACTACACCAAACCCTACAGGGTTGCTGTAAGTTTAGCTGTTATTTGATGGCATGCACGCACAGAGCCTAAGGACCACTCAGCAATGCAAACCTGCCACTGCTCCGCCCCAAACTCTTCTTGATGCCTTTTAAGAAGGAGCTGAGATGATGACCTGGATAGTCAGCCGCAGCCACAGATTTCACTTCAGGAATTCTGGACTGGCTGAGACCCAGGTCGAAAGAGATCTTGGGGTCGCAGTGAGCAGCTCGATTAAAAAGCTGACTCAGTGTGTGGCAGTGGTGAAAAAGGCAAACTGTAGATTATTGGGAAAGGGATTCGAAAATGGCTGATATTTTAATATCCTGTATAGATCTATGGTGCGGCTACGTTTGGAATACTGTGTGCAGTTCTGGTCACCATTGTGCAATTTAAAGCCCCTGGATGTAACGAGAGCTGCAAGCAGAAAAGGTAAAGGTTTCCCTTGCTTGAAAGCTAGTCGAATCCAACTCTAGGGGGTGGTGATCATCTCAGTTTCCCAGTTGAAGAGCCAGCGCTGCCCGAAGACGTTTCCACGGTCACGTGGCCGGCATGATGACTAAATGCTGAGGTGCATGGAACACTGTTACCTTCCCATCAAAGCGGTACCTGTTTATCTACTTGCAATTTCTTGCTTTCGAGCTGCTAGGTTGGCAGGAGCTGGGGCTAGAGATGGGAGCTCACTCTATCACGCGGCACTCGGGTCTCGAACTGCCGACCTACAGACCTTCTGGTCTGCAGCTCAGCATCCTAAATTCTTTATTTTGGTACAGGAGCTGATGGATAAGAAAGGAAGATGCCAAACTACAGACCTTCCGGTCTGCAGCTCAGCGTCTTGGCCTCTGAGCCACTGCAGCCCCTTTCAGCCACAAGCATAGACGGCTTTAAAGCGGGGTTAGAAAGATTCATGGAGGACAGGCAGGCAGAATCCTGCTCGACTCTTACACCATCAAGCCAAATCAGCTCGTTGCCTTTAAGCAGTATCCTGAGGGAGTACCCCCACACACTTCACATGCTCATTTCCACACCTCTTTGGAAACATAACTTGGGGGCAGGGAGATGCACCTGTCACTGAAAAAGACACTGTTCATGTGTGGTCATGTCAAGGTCTTCAGTGAGTCTGCCAAGTTGCACATGTGCACTCTGCGCTTGGAAAGACCAAGACTCCTCTAGCAAGAGTGCACGATTCCTTTAGAGAGGCGCATCTGCCTCTTGGAGCACTCTGGCTGCAGAGACGTCCACGGACAGCATGCCATTGCTGACCCAGGAAGGATCTGAACCGGAGGTGTTAATCTCTGTATCCCGTTACCCTGGAGCCAGCCGGTCCCCTACACTCAGGCACTATTTTTTTTTTAAACTTCATTTCGGAAAATGGCAGCTGGCTCTGTAGTTGAAGGAGGTAGGGCCACTCCGGAAACTTGACTCTTCGATTCAATCCAGAGACTTCTTGGACCACAGAGCCTTCTCTCAGCCACTATGGCAAACCCCAGCTCTTCCTCACTGTCCCTCATCTTCCTCCCTCAGCTGTTTCTATGGCTCTTGATGCAGCAGCGGAGTTCTCATGCGCAGCTTGCAAAGTCCCAGAATTCCAAAACGAAACATCTGGTGCCTGTGGCTTTTTGGCTCAGCTCCAACGAAAAGACGTTTTAACACACACACACACCCCAGTCCCAATTTTTATTTCAGGAGCTGATTTGGCACTCTTAATTCCTCACGTGACACACCCCAGGATTCCCCAGCTCCTTCCCTCTTAACTGGATAATAGACTATTTCTCTCTGCCTCATCCTCCTGACTGCCCAGCACAGTGGCCAGACTTAATAATGACAGTGGCCAGAAATGGGTCAGAATGTCAGTCTCAGATCTGGGAGTCCCGGGTTCAAATCTCCATTGTGGCATGAAGAAGAGGAGGAGGAGATTGGATTTATACCCCACCCTTCACTACCTGAAGGAGTCTCAGAGCAGCTTACGATTTCCTTTCCCTTCCCCTCCCCACAACAGACACCCTGTGAGGGAGGTGGGGCTGAGAGAGCTCTCTTGAGAACTGCCCTTGAGAGAGCAGCTCTGAATGAACTTGTGACGGCCCCAAGGTTACACCGGCAGCTGTATGTGGAGGAGTGGGGACGCAAACCAGGTTCTCCCAGATTAGGGTCTGCGCTCCTAACGACTATACCAAACTGGAATCTCAATGGGTCATTCTCTCTCTCTCTTTCTCTCTTTCTCTCTTTCTCTCTTTCTCTCTCTCTCTCTCTCTCCCTCTCTCTCTCTCTCTGCCTCTCTCTCTCTCTCTGCCTAACCTACCTCACAAGGTTGTTATGGTGAGGATCAAACAGAGAATGATGTTGTGTGCTGCTTTGGGTCCCCAGTGAGGAGAAATGTGGGGTATAAATATCTAAATAAACAGAGTTGCCAGACAGCACAATTGATAAAAGGAGGGGAAGGGGAGATATTCTACAGCCCACACAGTCAAAATGCGATACAAATGTCATCTGGAAGGGGGGGAAATTACAAAACTGGGATTTGATTCAATATCTGGAAGACATGTTGAAGCCATGGGTGTTGAATAAACTCTGGCTAAGATGTTGACAAATCCAAGTTGGGAAACTCCTGGAGATTTGGGGATGGAGCCTGGGGAGGGCAGGGACCTCAGTGAGGTTCAGTGCCACAGAGTCCACCTTCCCAAGCATCCATTTTCTCCAGGGGAACGGATCTCTGTAGTCTGTACTCTGGGGATGAGCTGTAATTCCAGGGAATCCCCAGGTCCCACCTGGAGGCTGGCATCCCTATCACTGAACAAGGGAGGGGGAGGGACATGTGTGTGAGGGGGGAGGTATCTGGGGTGGGTGTTTGCATTCAACAAAAGCAATCACCCATGCCGATAATTGTGAGAACCTGGTAAGAATCCAGAAGGATGTAAAACTAGGGGAGCTTCCTGAGGCAAACCATAAGAACATAAGAACATAGGAGACGCCTCAAACTAGGGGAGCTTCCTGAGGTAAACCGGTTGCTGAACACAGAGCCGGTATGTTATAGCGGCGAGTGTCAAGCCAAGCCTGGGGAGCCCTCTGTTCAAATCTTCACATATCTATGGAGATCACTGGGCAAACCTTGGGCCTTAGCCTGACCTACCTCACAGGGTTGTTGGGAGAATAAAATGGAGGCGAGGAGAACTGCGTATGTTGCCCTGAGTGGCCTGGAGAAAATGAGAGGATAAAAAAGCGCTGCTGGGAACGGGGATGTATACAATGTGCCCATACAGCTGTTAGAGCCACGTTCGAATCCTCACTATGCCATGGAAGCTTACTGGGTGACTGTGGGACACTCAAACACTCTCAACCTAACCTATCCCACTGGACGACTGTGAGGATAAAATGGGAGGAAAGGAGAATGACGTAAGCTTCTATGGGTCCCCATTACAGTTGCCAACTCCAGCCTGGCAAATTCCTAGAGCTCTAGGATCAGTGCCTGCGGAGGGGAAAATCCGGGGAGAGATTTCACCTAGAATCTATGGCATACCATAGAGTTTGCCCTCTGAAGCTGCCGTTGTCTCCAAGAGAACTGATCTCTGGAGGTTAATTGTAATTCTGGGAGAACGCCAGGCCTCACCTGGAAGTTGGCAACCCGAGTGGGGAGAAAGGCGGGGGTATGAAACAAATAAATAAACCTCCTGACCTGGTACGTGTGGTTCTGAGACCCTTGATTGGGCCAGGGCTCTCCAATGAGGAGGAAGAGGAGGAGATTGGATATATACCCCGCCCTTCACTACCCAAAGGAGTCTCAGAGCGGCTCACAATTCCCTTCCCCTTCCCCTGCCCACAACAGACACCCTGTGAGGTAGGTGGGGCTGAGAGAGCTCTTGAGAGAACAGCTCTGAAAGAACTTATGACTGACCCAAGGTCACACCACCAGCAGAGGGGAATCAAACCTGGTTCTCTGTGATTAGAGTCCACGCTCCTAACCACTACACCAAACTGGCGCTCACTAGCATTCACAGATGCGGCTACATCACCCACACTTTCCCTGTTCATCATGGTAAGCTCCACACTTTCCCTGTTCGTCACGGGAAGCGCCAATGTAACACACGCGTTCATGCAGCAGTCATGTTGGCTGCATAGAACTGTGGTGTGGACACGATGTTCCTAACATTCCCATCTGCAGACCTTGAGGTTAGGGAAGCTCCCCAGGGAACGTCACCAGCCGTGGCGCTTCGTTCCTCCGTCTCCAGGCATCCTCCCTGTGAACAGGTCAGCCCTGCTGTTTCCATTCTTGAAGGTCGAGAGATCAAGCAGCCGCGGGGCCTTTCGCTGTACTGGAACGGCGCTTGTTTGCTTTTGATGTCCTGTAGGATCCGAATTCGCCCTTTTGTTCCGGCCAGCGTAAAGCCAGGGCGGCTAGGCATCAAGGGCCCCGACCGCTAACAAAAACTCCGGCATGTGTATGGAAACAGCGAGGCGGGAAAGCGACGAGGCGGAGGGCAGCAGCTGGTCACAGGAGGAAGCCAAGAGGCAGAGGACAAAGAGGAGTGAGGACAGAGACGGGCGCGTTCCTACGGCGGCGGCCAAGTCCAACAAGGCAGAAGCCCCTTGGGGAGGCACTGGAAGGCAGGAAAGGACAGGGCCTCTGCGGGGGGGAGGGGCATTGCATAACTTGTTCGTTGCCAATTCTGAAAACCTGTCGTGGGTTCGCTGTGGCCTGGTAAACTCAGGCAGGGCCGGTGTTGGCATACCCTGAAGTGGAGGGGCTGCCAGGGCCCAGGAGTCCCAGCTGGGACCACTGCTGCCAGCCCCAACTGCCCGCTCGCTCGCTGGCATTCCACTCCCTGCCCCACACACTGCCCAAGGGCATGGGGGAAAGGTCCGCGGGCAGCTTGGGAGCACGGGCAGTGGGAGTGGTGCTGAGCAGACCAGGGAAGGACACACAAGCTGGTGGGAGGCAGGCTGGGGGGGTGGGAGGGAAGGAAGAAGGAGGAGGAGGAGGAGGAAGAAGAAGAAGAAAAAGGAGGAAGAGGAAGAAGAGGAGGAGGAGGAAAAGGAGGAGGAGGAAGAAGAAGAAGAGGAAAAGGAGGAGGAGGGAAAAGAAGAGGAGGAGGAAGAGGAGGAGGAGGAGGAAGAAGAAGAAGAGGAGGAGGAGGAAGAGGAAGAGGAGGAAGAGAAGGAAGAAGAAGAGAAGGAGGAGGAAGAAGAAGAAGAGGAGGAGGAAGCAGCAGCAGCACACTGAATGTTCACTTGAAACTAGAGAGAAAACAGTATTTTTCAGTAAAGAAAAGGAAGGGTGTTCTTTGGCTAGAAACAGTTGCATATAGTCATAATGTAATTAGTAGCATATTCAGATACGGAGTTATTGTAGAAACATGGAAATATTCAATAGTGTACTATCACCATACACATTACGGCCTATTCACTGTAGATAAAATTAGTCACATTTGAACAATATGTGGCCTAGGACTGCAGTATACACAGGAATGGTTACTTTAAAAAGGTCCCCTGAGGTGGAAAAGGGTTTTCCAGTTTCCCCAGTATTTTTCTGGGCCTTTGCATCTCTATGTATACCAGCTCTCAAGATAAGCCAAACAAAAAGAAAAAGGAAGTTTCTCTTTCAGGAGGTGAACATGGAACGAATTTACTTCGGAGGGACAGTAGGAAGATTTCTGCACTGCAGGCTTGTAGGTGGAACCCCCAACCTATTTCAGCACAATTGCTGGAAACAAGCCCTGCTGAGTTCAATACTACCTATTTCCAAGTAAGTGTGTATACGGTTAGAGGTCCACATACAGGAGAGCCAGTTTGGTTGTAGTGGTTAAGTGCACGGACTCTAATTTGGGAGAACCGGGTTTGATTCCCCACTCCTCCACTCGCACCTGCTGGATGACCTTGGGCAAGCCATAGTTCTGTCAGAGCTGGCCTCTCAAGGGCAGTTCTCAGAAAGAGCTCTCACAGCCCCAACTACCTCACAGGGTGTCTGTTGTGGGGAGGTGGAGGGGGAGGGAAAGAAGTTTGTAAGCCGCTCTGAGACTCCAAGTGAAGGGCGGGGTATAAATCCAATCTCTTCTTCTTCTCACCTTTTTTTTTTTTATTAATTGGCCTTGTCTCTGTGCTTTTGTGCCTCTGGGGAGGTGGCATAGAAATCTTCTAAATAAGTACACAAATTTAACAGCATCCTGCGAACATAAAACCCTGCTGGATCCAACCAGGGGTCCATCTAGTCCAGCATCCTGTCTCACAAAGTGGCCAACCAGTTCCTCTGGAGGGCCAACGACAGAGCACAGAGGCAGAGGCCTTCCCCTGATGTTATGTCCTGGCTCCGGGATTCAGAGGCTTAGTGCCTCTGAAGGCGGAGGCTCCCCTCAGTCACCATTAGGCTTCCCAAGTCCCCCCGGGGGGCGGGGAAACCCCTGCCCCAGAGGCCCGTTACTCACCGCCTGCGGATCGGGCCCCGGGGGGGACCCCACTCCGACGTGCGCGTGCCCACGCTGGACACGCTGGGGGCGGGGCCACGGTCATCTGAGGAAAAACTCTATGTTTTTCCCTCGCATAGTCGTGGCCCCGCCCCAGTGTGCCCGGCGTCGTCACGTCACTTCCAGGTGACATGCGCGCGCGCTCCAGCCACGGCGCGGGAATCCCCCGGTAAACTTGGCAACCCTAGTCACCATGGCTACCTGCCACTGATCGATCTGCCCCCACTGAATCTGTCTAATCCCCTTCTCAGGCTATCCATGCCTGTGGCCATCACTACTAGAGCTGTCAGCTTCCAGGCTACACCTGGAGATCTCCCGCTAATACAACAGATCTCCAGACAACCAAGTTCAATTCCCCTGGAGGAAATGGCTGCTTTGGAGGGTGGACTCTAGGTCATTGTACCCTGCTGAAGCCCCTCCCGCGGGGGGCCCTGGCGTCTTCGCAGGAGCCCTGCCGCGGGGGGCAGCAATACGCGTTGCACTGCCGTCGCCAGGATGTAACGCTACGCGTCGCTCTGGCAACGGGGCTGTTTGGAGTCCCGTTGCCAGAGCGACACATAGCGTCACATCCTGGTGACGGCGGTGCAACGCGTATCGCTGTCCCCCGCGGCAGGGATCTTGTGAAGACGCACGGATCCCCCGCTGCGGCTTGGCAGCCCTACTAAACTATGTCCTTTTGCAGCAAATTCCACACGTTTTAATCACTTTGTTTAAAGAAGGACTTCCTTCTGTCCCTCCCAAATCTACTGCCCATCAGCTTCATTGGATGCCCTCGAGTTCTAGGGTTTTGGGAGAGGGAGAAACATTCCCTCTGCCCCCTCTCTCCACCCCACAAGTAATTTTATAAAGCTCTACCAGGTCCCCCCCTTGGTCCTCTCTGATAAATCTACCGAGCGCAACTTTCTCCCCAGCCCTATTCCCACAGACACCAGGATCAGTTTCTGCATGTCAGATTCAATGTTCCCTCTGAGCTGAGCTAGTGTGAGCAAGCTCACAGTTTTTTAGCCTCCGGCTCACACATTTTTTGTTTTAACTCAGGGAGGATGGCTCCAGAGCAAACTAACTTATGCAGCAGCCAAATCACTCGCTCACAGCTTTATTGCCAGTAGCTCACAAAGTAGAATTTTTGCTCACAAGACTCCACAGCTTAGAGGGAGCATTGGTCAGATTACAATCCAAGTCACAGAATTGGGGCCAGAAAAAAGAAAAGGAAAAGGAAGAACCCTTGGGAACACCAGTCTCCAGAGGTTTCAGCTGGCAAAAAGCAGGAAGTCTGAAAATGCAACATCACACGCCACATCCCTTCGAAACCAGAGGCAACCAAGCCTGCATTGCTGTAATAATTCACCGCAATGTAAGGAAGCAAGCATTCTAGTCAAGTGCGGCCAAGCGTCCCCCTCCCCCTAGCCAACATGCTACGGACTGTGCATTACACTTTCGCTTGCCCCATTTATTTAGGACACACATAGTAACTGTAACTATAGATTCGCAGCTGGATGAAGGAACAGTTGCCGGGGATCCGGTATCAGGAGTGGAGCGTGACTGACATGTGGCCGTCAGCAGGGCGAGTGGGAGAGGAGCACATGCCTGAGGATCGTGTGATTCTTTTGGGTCCCTGCGCTTGAGAGGGACCGAAGAAAATGCGCTCGGGGCCCCCTCCCTTTTGGCACGCCCTTCCACTGTACCTCCTTCTAAGGAGTTGTCTGCTTTGCTCTTTCCAGTCCAAAGCTCATTCAATTCTACCGTTAATAAAAGAGCTTTTTATCTAGACACACAGGAATAGCCACCTCGGGCCTGTTTGGGGTGTGGGGGAGAAAGGAGGAGAGGAAGAACTGTTTAAAAGGGACAGATAAACAGGGGCCTGAGGGAGACCAGATTTTGGGAGGCCAAAGGAGGGACCTGCAAGGTTCTTCAACACAGGCGGATCACCACGGCCGGAGGGGAGGGGGGAAGAGATCTTATCTTGCATGTGTAAATTAAGAAGAAGAAGAGGAGGAGGAGAAAGAGATTGGATTTATACCCCGCCCTTCACTACCCGAAGGAGTCTCAGATTGGCTTACAAACTCCTTCCCCTCCCCACAACAGACACCCTGTGAGGTAGGCGGGGCTGAGAGAGCTCTTGACAGAAACTGCTCTTTTTCAAGAACAGCTCTTATCAGAACTACAGCTTGCCCAAGGTCATCCAGCAGGTACAAGTGGAGGAGTGGGGAATCAAACCCGGTTCTCCCAGTTTAGAGTCCGCGCACTTAACCACTACACCAAACTGGCTCTCATAAGCACAAATGTTCTATGCTTTGCCTCCTTGATTAGATGATGGAGAGAAGCACGTTTTTAAAAATACACTTGCAGTGCCATCCTAATCCGAGTTGCACCATTCTGAACCAGTTGACTTCAGTGGAATTTAGAAGACGAAGAAGACATTTAATTCATACCCCACCCTTCACTCAGAGCGGCTTACAAACTCCTTTCCCTTCCCCTCCCCACAACAGACACCCTGTGAGGTAGGTTGGGCTGAGAGAGCTCTTGACAGAACTGTCCTTGAGAGAAAAACTCTGACAGAACTATGGTTTGCCCAAGGTCATTCAGCAGCTGCAAGTGGAGGAGTGGGGAATCAAACCCGGGTTCTCCCAGATTAGAGTCCATGCACTCAACCACGACACCAAACTGTCTCTCATTTGCACCTTGCATTTCTCCTCAATGGGGACCCAAGGCAGCTTACATCATTCTCTTCTCCCCCATTTATTCTCGCAACAACTCTGCAAGGTAAGTTAGGCTGAGAGTGAGACTGGCCCAAGGTCACCCAGCGAGCTTCCATGGTATAAGTGGGGATTCGAACCCAGGTTACCCAGATACTGGTCCATCAATTTTAACCACTACACTACACTGGCTGCTGGACTTAGATGGGTGCAACTCTGTTCAGGATGGCAAGTAATGAACATATTTTTAACTCCACATCTACGTAATCAGTTAATCGTTTTAAAATTTTGTCATAAAGGTAAAGGTTTCCCTTGCTTGAAAGCTAGTCGAATCCAACTCTAGGGGGCAATGCTCATCTCCGTTTCCAAGTCGAAGAGCCAGCACTGTCCAAAGACTTTTTCTGTGGTCATGTGGCCAGCATGGCTAAATGCCAAGGCACATGAAACACTGTTACCTTCCCACTGAAGTGGTACCTATTTATCTACTTGCAGTTTCTTGCTTTCAAACTGCTAGATTGGCAGGAGCTGGGGCCAGAGACGGGAGCTCACTCCATCATGCAGCCCTCAAGTCTCGAACTGCCAAACTACAGACCTTCTGGTCTGCAGCTCAGCATGTTAACCTCTGTAACAGAAGTGAACCATCTTTTGAATAATTTGATTGCCTCTTGAAAGGCAGTGATTACCAGTTGACTGCCACTGATGGTTTTAGAGCTCGCTGGGAAAGCCTGCCAAATGGCTTTGGATGGCTAGAACGTGTTTCAGCAACGAACACTAATTTTTGGCTACTGCAAGCAAACCACCTCCTCTCCCATGCTACGATTCTGTCTAGAGAGAAACAGTTTGACAAGGGCTACATAGTCAGCAACAGAAAGAGAGCTCTGTTTATTTTTCTTGTTTGTATTTTTGGATTGTGTGTGTGTGTTTGTGGGGAGCTGACCGGAAAAGCGAGCTGTTGCGGTTTCTAAGAGTAAAAAGGTAAAGGTTCCCTTGCTCGAAAGCCAGCCGAATCCGACTCTAGGGTTGCGGTGCTCATCTCCGTTTCAAAGCCGAAGAGCCAGCGCTGTCCAAAGACGTTTCCGTGGTCATGTGGCCGGCATGACTAACAACCAAGGCGCACGGAACGCTGTTACCTTCCCACTGAAGTGGTACCTGTTTATCTACTTGCAATTTCTTGCTTTCGAACTGCTAGGTTGGCAGGAGCTGGAACTAGAGATGGGAGCTCACTCCAACATGCGGCACCCAGGTCTCAAACTGCTGAACTACTGACTTTCCACACCCCGCAGTTCAGCGTCTTAACCACTTGAGCCACCGCAGCTCCTCTCTAAGAGTACATAGAGCTAAAGACACCACACTGTTTTACTGAGGGATGCTGTCTGGGTGTCCCCCAATTGCTAGTCCGCTGACACACAAACACAACATTATAAAAAGGCCTTCACTGTCGTAATCCTAAGAACTGGGAGTAAGCACCGTGGAACAAAATGGGGCTTCTTTCTGAACAGAGCTGGTGAAGGTTGCTCCCCGGAGCTCCTTCCTCACAAGGGAAAAGACCCTGTAGGCAAATTCCCAACTGCACCAGAAAACGGGGGAAACTGCACAAAAAGGTATCTTCAAAATAACTGCTCTAATGCTCAAAAGCCTTGACAAAAGTGATCAGTACAAAACTAACACAATTGAATAATCCTGGGCTGCTCCCACTTTTCTAATGCTACGCAGCACACAGGGCTGACAACCCCCAGGTGGGACCTGGAGTTCTCTTGGAATCGCCACTTATCTCCAGACTACAGAGATCAGCTCCCCTGGAGAAAACGGCAGCTTTAGAGGGCCGACTCTACGGCATCACGTTCCCGCTGAGATCCCTTCCCTCCCTAAATTCTGCGTTCCTCACGCATGGCCCCCGACCTCCAGGAATTTCCCAAGCTGCAATTGCAACCCCAAGCGGCAGCCATGAAGCCCGAAATGCATTCGTCTCCGCACATGATGGGGTTTTTTTTAACGCTCACAGCCCTTCTCTGTTGGAGGACTCAACTTTCGGACAATGCTCATGGGAGCATCCCCCCCCCCGACTGTGTATCATCTGATCTGAAGTTTTTTCCCCCTGGTCCTCTGTAGAGAACTGGGCACTGTACACTCTTCCCTTCCACCTGCACAACTTTATCTGGATGTCATCAAAGCACAGCAGCGTGACTGGGAGGTGTGTCCCCGCACACACGTCAATGGGCCCCGAGTGAGCGCCGGGCTGCCAAATCATGTGACTTGGCAGGCTTGCTGAGGCTGGATAAATATTATGCCGCTGAGAGGCCTGGATTCAGACCAAACCTGGGTCAAGCCCCCACCCCCCCAGGCGATGGCTTGCGGAGGCTTTGACCGGTGCCGAGCCACAGAGCAGAAAGGCTCAGGCATGTCCCTGGCCAGGGGCGAGAGATCCCATTCTCCAGGCCAAAGTGGCAGGCCCTGCACATGGGAAAGAGGCCACCTAGAGGCTACGAAAGGCAATTCTGTGCGACGGCTAGTGAAACAGCATCAAATGGAACAAGAAAATCCCAGAGGGGAGCATGATAAGGTCTCCACTGGATCGGACCCACGTGTCCAGCATCCTGTTTCAAACAGTGACCAACCGGAGGTCCCCAAAAGCCCCCACAGACAGGGCACAGAGGGCAACCCAAATATATGAACCCCCTTAAAGTCTCCTTATATCGGCCTGACCTGGATAGCCCAGGCAAGCCCGATCTCATCAGATCTCGAAAGGTAAGTAGGGTCAACTCTGGCAGGTACTCGGATGGGAGACCTCCAAGGAATACCAACAGAGAAGGGAGGTGGGGGTAGGCTTTATTCAGCCACCTCTCTGAATATCCTCCAGGCCCCCAGTAGGGGTCAGTCTCCAGAGGTCACCAGGACTTCCAGGTGCACATGAACACACATGCACATGTGAAAAACAAAAACAGGTTATCTTATATTGAGTCAGACTATCAGTCTATCAAGGGCGGTATAGTCTACTCTGACAGGCAGAGGCTCTTCAGGATGTCAGGTGGAAATTACCTACTACCTGATCGTTTTGACTTGAGATGCCAGGGATTGAACCTGGGACCTTCTGCATGCCAAGCAGATGCTCTGCCGCTGAGCCATGGCCCCTCCCCCTCTGGCCCCTCCCCTCCCCTAGTGCCAGGATCACAAAATATTATGGAAACGATTAAAACGTTTGAGGTGCGTTTAGCTAGCAAAACAAAACTTGGACAAAGTGGATGCTTTATTCCAATCTAAAGTTTGAGATTCTTCTGAATTATACATGACTCGGCAGATAGAGGGAAGCCTGACAGTGCAATTCCATGCAGAACTACTATGGTGTCCTGCCCATTTAATTCAATGGGATTCAACCTGGGAAGTCGCCTGACCCTACCTTGTCTTTGGGTGCTCTGGTTTTGTTGCTTTCATGATGGTAACAGGGGTTCGCCACTTTGTGACCGGAAAGAGTGATCATACCAAGATTAACCATATAGAAGGAGGAGGAGGAGGAGATTGGATTTATACCCTTCCATTCACTACCTGAAGGAGTCTCAGAGTGGCTTAAAATCCCCTTTCCTTCCCCTCCCCACAACAGACACGCTGGGAGGTAGGTGGGGTCGAGAGAGCTCTGAGAGAACTGCCCTTGAGAGAACAGCTCTGAAAGAACTTACGATTGACCCAAGGTCACACCAGCAGCTGCATGTTGAAGGAGTGGGGAATCAAACTCGGTTCTCCCAGATTAAAGCTCCTAACCGCTACACCAAACTGGCTACACCAAAATGGCGAAGTGACACCTAACAGACAGTGTGGTTTAGTGATCAGAATTTAGCACCTGGACTCAAAAGACTTGGGATCCTATCATCGTTTTGCCATAAAGTACACTCTGCGATCTTGGGCCAGTCATTCTCTCTCTCGGCCTAACCCCGTTATGCTGCCCTGTGCTCCATGGAGGAATGTTATGGGTAAAAACTGACACGTAAGACCTTCTTTTTCACTTGAACGAGACCTGAATACCCTTTATAAAATAAATAAAATACAAGCTTAAAAACAGATTGTCCTAAAGGGACATTAATGGATCTGCTCTTCCTATAGGATCTCAGCAGTCTTTTGCGGCAGATTCTTGAGAAGAACGCTTCATCAGGAAAGACTGTCCGTGTAAGGCTGGAGCGCCTGAATTTTTATCTCATGTTTTGCTTCACTGTAATTTTTATACCGAGCTGAGGAACTCTTTAACCAGGCCTCTTCTATGCAAGTTTAAAGGCTGCTCTGATAAGTGGCTACTTTTATATCTTACCAGAACCCTCATATCACTAATCAAATAGGCTGAGTATCTCCTAGCTGCTACAAGGCTCCGGGAATTAATTGTCAATAACTCTGGATAATTTCCTTTCCCCTGCCTCCTTAAAGGTTACCATCGTTTATTTGTGTTATTTTTCATGTTGTGTGATCTGGTTATGTAATTTGTAATAAATGCCTGATAAAGGTTTTTGATTTGGCAGTAGTTTATAAGGAGCAAGGGAAGGGCAGATGCGAAGGTGCTAGAGAAGATCTTTAAGTGTAAGGGTGTGTTGCTGGCGACCAACGTCAACCTAATCCATCCTAGAGACAAGTCAGACCCGCTACCAGGGCTATTTTTGGGCAGGAACGCACAGGAACGGCGTTCCGGCTGGCTCCCAAGTTGGTCACTCCCAGCAGGAACTCATTAGCATAATAGGCCACACCCAACAGCAGAAACTCATTAGGATTGGCTACATTAGGGGTGTGTGGCCTAACATGCAAAGGAGTTCCTGCTACAAAAAAGCCCTGGGTTTTGACAACAAACAAGGTAAACAGAATAACAAGCCAAAGGTGGGTGTGGCTGGATAACCACACTTCTGGTAACATGGGGGTGTGGCCTAATGTGCTAATGAGCTGTGCTGTCAGGGGTGTGGCCTAATATGCTAATGAGTTTCTGCTTTTGGGTGTGGCCTATTGTGCTAATGTGTTCCTGCTGGGCTTTTTCTACAAAAAGAGCCCTGCCCGCTACCTTCCAGTCCCGAAAGTCTCCTGATTTGATTGGTTTGTAATTTCGGATTCTCAAGACTTCTGCATAATGTTTTGCAGTTATTGTATGTTTTGAAATGTTATACTTGATCTTAATAAACATTTCAAAATTCAAAAAAAATAATAATCCATCCTACAGTATTCCCCATTACTATGTACAGGTGTGAAAGTTGGACAATGAAAAAAGCTGACAGGAAGAATGTGGACTCCTTTGAAATGTGGTGTTGGAGGAGAGTTTGATGGATACTGTGAACCGCCAAAAAGACAAATCCGTGGGTTCTAGATCAAGTCACGCCTGAACTCTTCCTAGAACATAAAATGACTCAGCTGAGGCTACCGTCACATCGTGAGAAGACAGGAGTCCCTGGAAAAGACAATCATGCTAGGAAAACTTTGGGAAAGAGGAAGGCCCAACATGAGATGGACTGATTCAGTTCGCAAGACCTGAGCAAGGCTGTTAACAGGAGGACGTTCTGAAGGTCCTGTGCTGCCCTTGCTGGGAGTGGAGAGTCCCTTGCCAGCACTGGCATCTGCAACGGGCAGCCCTGGTGTGGCCACACAGTCATAATAACGCCCCCCCCACACACCTCTGCATTGGTAACAGGGGCTGCGGTGGCGCAAGTGGTTAAGACGCTGAGCTGCAGACCGGAAGGTCGGCAGTGCAGCAGTTCAAGACCCGAGTGCCGCATGACGGAGTGAGCTCCCGTCTCTGGTCCCAGCTCCTGCCAACCTAGCAGTTCGAAAGCAAGAAATTGCAAGTAGATAAATAGGCACCGCTTCGGTGGGAAAGTAACAGCGTTCCGTGTGCCTCGGCGTTTAGTCATACCGGCCACAGGACCATGGAGAAGTCTTTGGACGACGCTGGCTCTTCGGCTTGAAAACAGAGATGAGCACCGCAACCCTAGAGTCAGATTCGACTGGCTTTCAAGCAAGGGAAACCTTTACCTTTACACTTAAAACACAATAGGCAAAAATGTATCGGGTGAATCAACCCTTACTCATCCCGCACTTGATATTTGCACGGGACGTGGACATTCAGGCTGGAAAGAACACGACGCAGTGGTGCCCATTCCACAGGACTTCCATGTCCATGTCACTCAGTATGGAGACTGAGCCCTACAAGGAAAGGCTAAGGGCCCTGGGAATGTTTAGTTTGGAGAAGAGGAGATTGAGGGGGGACATGACCAATGTTCCCTCTAAGCCGCGGAGTCTTGTGAGCAAAAATTCCACTTTGTGAGCGACTGGCATCAAAGTTGTGAGCGAGCGACTTGGCTACTGCATAAATTAGGTTACTCTGGAGCCCTCCTTCATGAGCTAAGACAAAAATGTGTGAGCCGGAGGCTAAAATACTGTGAGCTAGCTCACACTAACTCAGCTTAGAGGGAACACTGGACATGACTGCTCTCTTTAAATATTTGGAGGGCTGTCATTTGGAGGAGGGCAGGGAGCTGTTCCAGTTGGCAGCAAGGGATAGGACCCAAAGCAACGGGTTTAAATTACACACAGAAAGGTATTGGCTGGATATTAGGAAAAACTTCTTCATGGTCATAGTGGTTCAAAGGTGGAATCAGCTGCCTAGGGAGGTGGTGAGCTCCCCTTCACTGGCAGCTCTCAAGAAGAGGCTGGACGAATATTTGTCAGAGATGCTTTAGGTTGGTCCTGCATCGGGCAGGGGGTTGGACTAGATCAGTGATGGTGAACCTTTTAGAGACCGAGTGCCCAAACTGCGACCCAAAACCCACTTATTTATCGCAAAGTGCCAACGCGGCAATTTAACCTGAATACTGAGGTTTTAGTTTAGACAAAACAACTCATACATTAACATAAGATGATCCAAACAAAGTAAGGAAAGCAATCCCAAATGCTTTCATTTACTTAAAATTATTTGGCAGAGAATTCCACACTTTAATGACGGTCTGGGCCTGGCTGGGGCGATGGCACGCGTGCCCGCAGAGAGGGCTCTGAGTGCCGCCTCTGGCACCCGTGCCATAGGTTCGCCACCACTAGACTAGATGGTCTGTATGGCCCCTCCCAACTCTATGATTCCATGATTCTATAACTCATAGGGTCCCCATAAGTGGAAAGTGACTTGACGGCACTGAACACACACACACAATTTCTACCATTACACAGAGTGGATCAGGATGAGAGAGTGCCCTATCAAAGACCACTCAGTGTGCTTCATGGCAGATGTTGGATTTGCACTCAGCTCTCCCCAGACCAAATCTGACGCGTTGTCTATCACACCCACAAGAGAAATGTAGGTGCAGTTAAACCATTCTTCAAAGAAAAAATCACACTCAGGAAATTGACAACTGGTTAATTCTCACCGCTAACCAATGCTCCCTCTTAGCTGTGGAGTCTTGTGAGCAGAACTTCTACTTTGTGAGCTACTGACATTAAAGCTGTGACCGACCGATTTGGCTACTGCATCAATTAGTTTGCTCCGGAGCCATCCCTTCCTGAGCTAAGGCAAAAACGTGTGAGCCGGAGGCTAAAAAACTGTGAGCTGGCTCACACTAACTCAGCTTAGAGGGAACACTGCCGGTAACTGACGACAACTGAGGAATTTTAACCCGTGCACGGTACCAAAGATGCCTACAGTACCAAGAACACCTTCAGTAACAAGGTAAGTGGGAACCGGGAAACACTTTTACTTCCAAAACGCCAACTTCAAAACATTCGACACATATTTTAGGACCCCAGCTGGAGTTCAGGTTGTGAGTTGCCAGCATCACATTTCTGGGAGCCAGCGTGGCCAGACACTTGAGATTTTCCCAGCCCCACAAACTTTCTGCCATATGCTGGGGTGGCAGCAGGGGGCGGGGCAGCAATACAAAACCTACAGCCCCACCAAGCACGTGAGCCTCTAAGCCCGTAATTGCTTCAAGAGTCTCCTGGCCCCTGAACCTTTCAGTGACTTGACTTTCTCTCATGACTTCCTGCCTCTGCACCGCAGCCCGCCCAATGATTCCTGGAGACTCAGCATTCCAAACACGGTGGGGAGCCGTGTCACCCACTGGCTTGGCTCCCGCCCTTGGCGATAACTCCATCAGCAGCTCCGAGCCCATTCCAGCTCACAGAAATCACCTGCTAAGGCAAGGGGGTGTGTGTGCTGAGCTTCCTGCGTGGGGACCCCTGCTTCAAGGCCCACAAGTGTGTCTCGTGTGTGTGCTGAGCTTCCTGCACGGGGACCCCTCCCTGCTTCAAGGCCCACAAGTGTGTCTCCAGATTCCACAGGGAGCCACTGAAACAGTGGAACGGGCACCACTGCCTCATGTTCTTTCCAGCCTGAATGTCCACATCCCGGGCAAATGTCAAGTGCGGGATAAGTAAGGGTTGATCCACCCAATACATTTTTGCCTATTGTGTTTTAAGTGTAAAGGTAAAGGTTTCCCTTGCTCGAAAGCCAGTCGAGTCCGACTCTAGGGCTGCGGTGCTCATCTCCGTTTCAAAGCCGAAGAGCCAGCGCTGTCCGAAGACGTTTCCGTGGTCATGTGGCCAGCATGACTAAACACCATGGCGCACGGAACGCTGTTGCATTCCCACCGAAGCGGTCCCTATTTATCTACTTGCAATGTCTTGCTTTTGAACTGCTAGGTTGGCAGGAGCTGGAACTAGAGATGGGAGCTCACCCCGTCATTCGGCACACTCGGGTCTGGAACTGCTGAGCTACTGACCTTCCACAGCCTGCAGTTCAGCATCTTAAGCCACCGCAGCTCCTGTTTTAAGTGTACCCCTGAATAAATGCAGAGGTGGGGGGGGCGTTATTAGCACTGTGCGGCCACACCAGGGTTGCCCATTGCAGGTGCCAGTGGCTGGCAAGGGATGCTCCACTCCCAGCAAGGGCACAGGACCTTTAGAGTTGCCAACTCCAGCTTGGGGAATGCCTGGAGATTTGGGGGTGGAGCCCGGGGAAGGTGGAGGTTGGGGAGGTGGCTCAGCAGGGATGTGATGCCACGCAGTCCACCCCCCGAAACTGCTACTTCCTCCAGGGGAACTGATCCTTGTAGTCTGGATGTCAGTTGCAATTGTGGAAGAACCTGGAGCAGGGCTGTAACCAGGATTTTGTGGCACGTGGGGCAAATTTTTTTCTGGTGGGGCTGAAGTTCTCAGTGCAGAAAGAAACGCCATGTAGTCCATAGGAACCTGTTACCAGGATAGATCTCTAAACTGCAAACTGTCAACCACTTTAGATGACAGTTTCCAGGTGCTGCAAGTTACTCATTTCTGCCAGCCTAAGCAACAATTCTGAGAACAAGCCAGCAGGTGGGGGTGATGATTTTTACAGTCAAGAAAGCTAACACTCAGGCAGAAAAGCTCTCTGAAAGGAGACCGGTTTCTTGACGCAGAGTTAGAAGGGATCCTAGAGGTCACCTACTCCAACCCGCTTGCTCAGTGTGGGAATTAGTCAACTACAGCACCCCATTCTACTTAAAGGAGCACACACCTTTAAAAAAATGTTTCGAAACGATTGAAAAAAAGTATTTACAGGAGAAATTCTTGTGGGGCTGTGCTTTTTTAAGAAAGGGGGCAGAGCCCCCCAAAAGCCCCGCCATAGCTATAGGCCTGACATAGAGGCTGGAAACCCAAAAGCGAACTGCATCTCCACAGGCACTCTCCACACAGACATCATGGAAGCTGACGCAACCCTGCCTCTCCTCCTGCCTCCGCAATGACTATGTAGATACAGTAACAGAAGCTCACCCCTCCACCAATGTTCCCTCTCAGCTGTGGAGTCTTGTGAGCAAAGATTCTACTTTGTGAGATGCTGGCATGAAAGTTGTGAGTGGGAGATTTGGCTACTGCACAAATTAGTTTGCTCCGGAGCCATCCTTCCTGAGCTCAGACACAAATGTGTGAGTCGGAGGCTAAAAAACTGTGAGCTAGCTCACGCTAACTCAGCTTAGAGGGAACACTGCCCCCCACACACACATTCATGCCTGATATCTGATGAAGGGAGCTTTGACTCTCAAAAGCTTATACCCCCCACCCCAGTCTTGTTGGTCTCTAAGATGCCGCTGGACTTGAATCTAGCTGTCTTGCCTGCCACGGGAAGCAACCAAGGGAGGCCAGGCTAGCTGCTACTAGGGCTGGTGCCTTTTCGGTGGCGGCCCCTACCTGGTGGAATGAGCTCCCGGAGGAGATCAGGGCCCTGCAGGACCTTTCGCAGTTCCACAGGGCCTGCAAGACGGAGCTCTTCTGCCAGGCATATAATTAGGGGCCACCACCACAGTGCACGGCCCGCAAAGTCATCATTGAGCAGCTGCCATAAGAGTGATGAGCAGAATAACATCTAAGCACTTTTATGCTGGAAGCTGGAAATCCATCTGAAAGCATTCCTTCTGATTGAATTTTAACTGCCGCCAGCACTTTGTAATGTATTATTTTTAACTGTTATGTTTTAATTTGTATTATGTATGTTTTTATCATGTATTTATGTTATGGAAGCCCCCCTGAGCCTGCTTTGCGGGGAGGGTGGGGTATAAATCTGACAATAAATAAATAAATAAATTCCTGGTGGATTCCACCTGCCTGGTGGAATGAGCTCCCAGAGGAGATCCGGGCCCTGCGGGACCTTATACAGTTCTGCAGGGCCTGTAAGACGGAGCTCTTCCACCAGGCCTTTGGGTAGGAGCCGCCGCCGTCGCTATATCACCACCGCGGTGATACCATCCATCTACCGTACTTTGGGGAGTAGATGGCGCCCAACTGTGCTGCGGAAATATTGCTCCTGGCGCTCTCGCTATTAAGAACACTGGCTGCAAATGTGGGTTGCTGTGTTTTTTGTAAATTATATGTAGATTTTTGTAGCACCAGATTTTATTATATATGATATATTGTTTTTATTGTACTCAATTTTTAAACTTGTTGTTAGCCGCCCTGAGCCACCGGGTAGGGCGGGATAAAAATCTCAAAAATAAACAAATAAATAAATAAATAATAATAAACAAATATGGGACTTCATTTTAGGAATCCCCTGGTTTCTAAGGGCTGACTCAGCTCTGAAGACTCACATATATTAACAGTCTGATTTGGATGCACTGGAGAGGACACTTTCAACAACCAGATTCAGCTGGATGGACTCAAGCAAGCACTTCTCTCTGCTGCTGACATCAAACAGGTGCTTCACCTTGATGGGTGGCTGGTTTTGGCATCGGCTGTTGCAACTTAGTGGAGCAAACAGGCTTTTTACTTGCCTTGAGCCTTTAATTTTGCATCTGCCTTGACTCACATGAAGCTGCCTTCTACTGAATCAGACCACTGGAACCCCTCAGACTGGCAGCCATTCTCCGGGGTCTCAGGCAGAGGTTTTCCACGTCACCTACTGCCTGTTATTTTCCTTAACTGGAGATGCCGGGGATTGAGCCTGCGACCTTCTGTATGCAAAGCAGAGGCTCTTCCACTGAGCCACAGCTGGTGACAAAGCCCAGCTCCGTCCTTGTACTGTCAGCTTAAGTCCCATGCCCTTGGAAGTCAGAGCTAGGTGGAGCACAGCAAGAAGCAATGCATTTGTCTTTGGCCTTGGGTTGGTTGCTAGGCAGGTACTGCAGATCGCAAAACCACATATATGCAGAGTGAGGGGGAAGGTAACTACCTACGCAGATTAAGTAGGCCAGTGTTTTGTCATGGCTTATGCTTTGTTCAGTTCAGTTCAGTTTTACTGCACAGGGCCAATGGCTGTTACAAGTGATAGAAAATAATATACAATAAAATACAGTACAATAAAATCAGATCAAAACCCCATAAAACCCCATTTTAAAACTTATTTCATAAGGAAAGGAAAAATTCCCATAAATGTCTGTTGAATACGGATTAAAACCTTAACTGGCCTACGCTGACACTAGCTTAGCTCGAATTTTCTTCACTTCTAGGGCAAAGAGGGCAGCCCTATATGAAACCTCTGGGTTCACATCTGCAAGTAAAAATGTAACTTTTCCCGTCACGGTGCTAAGGCCTAAATTGGCCAGGATTGTACCTAAGGATTTCTTCCTTGGAGCTGAGTGAAGTGGACAGGCCAACAAATAATGGCACAAATCTTCAGGATCTGGACCTCCGCATATGTAGAGGCGCTGTGCAATTGGTGTTTGGGAGTCGGGACCTTCAAGCATATCTGTTTGCACCGCTTGAAAACGAATGGATGTAAAAGCTGATCGTAATTTTAAAAAGGAAATCTTGGGCCCTAAGATGATCCAATTTAATTGATTTGTACCAGGGTGAAAATTTAGTTTCTAGTAGAGAAGAAGAGGAGGAGGAGGAGGAGATTGGATTTATACCCCACCCTTCACTACCCGAAGGAGTCTCAGAGTGGCTTACAATCTCCTTTCCCGTCCCCTCCCCACAACAGACACCCTGTGTGGTAGATGGGGCTGAGAGAGCTCTTCCGACACTTGAAATGACTACTGATTAAGGTTAAAGCAGAAAGTGCCAAAGCAGGATTATAGCTGAACATTAAGAAGACTAAAGTAATGACTATGGGGAATTACACAACAAACTTGACAATACAGAAATTGAAATAATTAACGATTTTCTACACCTTGGCACCACTATCTACCAAAAGGGAGATTGCAACGAAGAAGTCAGAAGGGCTTCTGGGAAGGGAAGCCATGAAGAAGCTAGAAAAGTTTCTTGAGTGTAAAGGAGGTAAAGAAGAAATTAAATTGTTACCCCATCCTTCACTACCTTAGAGAGTCTCAGAGCAGCTTACAATTTCCTTCCCTTCCCCTCCCCACAACAGACAGCCTGTGAGGTAGGTGGGGCTGAGAGAGCTCTGATAGAACTTCTCCTGAGAACAACACTGAAAGACTTGTAACTGACCCAAGGTCACACCAACAGCTGCATGTGGAAGAGTGGGGAATCAAACTCGGTTCTCCCAGATTAGCGTCCGCACTCCTAACCACCGCTCCAAACTGGCTTCTCACCACTACACCAAAGAAAGGAGCAAGATACTTCTGCCATGGTATTCCCTGTTACTATTAATGGGTGTAAAAATTCAACAGTGAAGAAAGCTGGCAGGAAGAAAAAGGATTCATTTGAAACGTCGTGTTGGAGGAGAGTTTCCTGTTTGTGTTCCACGATGGCAAATAAGTGGGCTCTAGATTAATTCAAGACTGAACCCTCCCTAGAAGATAAAATGACTCAACTAAGGCTACCATCCTTTAGTCTAGAAGATAAAGTGACTCAACTAAGGCTACCATCCTTTAGTCACATTATGAGATGACAAAGAGTCACCGGAAAAGACAACCATGCTAAGAAAAGCTGAAGGCAGCAGAAAAAGAGGAAGACACGACGTGAGATGGATTGACTCTAGAAAGGCAGCCACGGCCCTCAATTTTTAAGACCTGAGCAAGGCTGTTAACTATAGGATGTTTTAGTAAAGGTAAAGCTTTCCCTTGCTCGAAAGCCAGTCAAATCTGATTCTAGGGGGCAGAGCTCATCTCTGTTTCAAAGCCGAAGAGCCAGCGCTGTCCGAAGACATTTCCGTGGTCATGTGGCCGGCATGACTAAACCCCAAGGTGCACGGAACGCTGTTCCCTTCCCACTGAAGCGGTGCCTATTTATTGACTTGCAATTTCTTGCTTTCGAACTGCTAGGTTGGCAGGAGCTGGGACCAGAGAGGGGAGCTCACTCCGTCACGCGGCACTCGGGCCTCGAACTGCCGATCTACTGACCTTCCAGTCTGCAGCTCAGCATCTAAGTCAGAAGCAACCGGACAGCACTTAACACATGCACATACATCATGAATAAATCTGAACCAGCCAGCTTTCACAAGACTTCATCCCCACAGCGCAGGTGTTCCTTTCCTGACTATTCTTACGCCCCTCCGATGACTCCAGGGTCTGTGATGGTTCAAGCTACTGGAGACCTGAATGGCCCTTCCGTGGGCCTTGGAGCAGCTACAGACTGGACTGAGGGCATGCACAAGTTTGCTGGGGGGTGACTGGGGTGATGTCAACGTGGGGGTCCCAGAGGAGAACAGAGTATCTTGATCATTGTGACTTCCTCGAAAGAAGAGGACAACAGATTCCGAAGAAGAAATAGCTCGATTCAAGTCCAGGGGGAACCTTAGAGACCAACAAGATTTGGGCGGTTACAGGGTTGGCCCCAGGTTGTTTACACACTAGGCGAGGCTACCTTGTGGCTCCCCCTCCCCTAGTGCCGGCCCTGTATGCAATACTGCAAAAGAAATTGCAGGCTGGGCTGGGCTGGGGTGGGCTGGGCAGCAAGGGCAGCCGCTCTCCGCTGAGATCTGCCACCACTGCCTAATGACAGAGCGGGCAGCTCCCACTCCTGGCCAATCCCAGCTGACTCACTCACCCGCCCGGGCTCCATGGCGGTGGAAGACCACTTGCCGGTTCTCTCAACCTGCGCATGCGTGTTCTGTCGTTGGGCGGGGGGGCACCCTGTGAGGAAAGAAGCGGGTCTGACAGGGAGCAGCCTCACAGCGTCCGCCTGCCTCCTCCACTGGCAGGAACGCAGCCTTTGCCACACACCCCCTCCGTCTCACCCTGCCCCTCGCCGGCGCGTGAGACATTGGGAGGTGAGCCCCATTCAACGGTTAAGGAAGCGTGTCACAGGTTTCATTGGGTCGAGAGGGGAGCACGCTGGTGCGAGGGCGCGCACGGTTGCTGACGTCGGTCTGTGTGTTCTTCCCTCGTGTAAGGTACACTTCAGCGTTCCACAGTGAAGGAGACTCAGGGCGTGAGGGAAGGGAGGGGGAGGCGGGGCGGCAGGCAGGCCAGAGTGGCGCCCTCGTTGAGCCGGTGCCCTAGGCGACAGTCTAAAATTTGTCCATGACGGGCCAGCCCTGGGCAGGTATGAGCTTCCAAGAGTCAAGACTCATACCCCGAAAACCTTGTTGGCCTCTAAGGTGCCCCTGGATTCGAATCCAGCTGTTCTGCTGCAGATCGCTGAAAAACCTTTGAAGACGAAATGGTATCTCAGCAGGCAAATGTCAGTGGGACAAGGACGGAAAGCAGGCCAGAAGGATTCCAAGGCAAGCGATGTGCCAACACAACTCGTTTTTCAAAAACCCATTAAGTGACACACACACACACATATACACACACAATCTGCAGACACAGGGGCAGGTGTGCTTTTCTGGTCCCCACCTCACCCCGCACCATTCATCTGCTTGGAGATGTGATTATGCATCTTGTCCGCCATCCTTCAGATCCAGAGAAGCTCTGAAGGTTAGACCTGCTGTTTCAAGGGCAAGCTTAACACCCATCTGCCACAGAGGAACTGAAATCAATCCCAGCACAACGCAAAGGAGATGCTCCAGGCTTTCTTGTATGGAAAAAAGATGAGCAACTTTGTGAAATGCAACTTGAGCCTGCGGGGGCCCTTGGGGAATGCCTTTAAGCCCCAATAAGCCCAGCAATTTGTCTTCCACGCTATGAGCTTCCCTTTGTAACACTAGCTCTCTTTTTCTTTATTGGTTCAAGTGCCTCCATGGAACTTGGGGCACCATCCCCCATCCTCATGTATTTCATTTGCAAGGCCCTCGACAGGAAAAAAGTACAATCCTGGCTGCAGTGCCCAAGTGACCAATGCTGCCTTGGGAGAATCTACTAGGATTTTAGCCCAGTTTGGTGTAGTGGTTAAGTGCGCGGACTCTAATCTGGGAGAACCGGGTGTGAGTCCCCACTCCTCCACTTGCACCTGCTGGATGACCTTGGGCAAGCCATAGTCCTGCTGGCACAGCTGTTCTTGAAAAAGAGCTGTTTGTGTCAGAGCTCTCTCAGCCCCACCTACCTCACAGGGTGTCTGTTGTGAGGAGGGGAAGGGAAAGGAGTTTGTAAGCCACTCTGAGACTTTGGGTAGTGAAGGGCGGGGTATAAATCCAATCTCCTCTTCTCCTCCTCCTCCTCCTTTTGAATGTGGACGGTTTCAGCCAAAAATCCAACCTGTGCCCTGTAAGTAGACAGACTGCATTTTGCAAGCTTGTTAGTTCAGTTTGAATATCATCATTTGATTTAGCTTCTCCCTTGTGTGAAACACGCCCACGAGTCTTTACTTTACTTTAGTTATTTCAGCACCGTTTTCCATTTTCTCGTGTCAAATGTTTTCCACTAAAGTTAGTACGTTTCTCAACATTCCTTTTGCGTCAATGGCTCGAAAATTCCAACAGCATCAAAATGGCATATAAGAAACAGGCCAGAACTAACGATACGGCAAATCCAGTACTTCAAGGTAAAAATGCTTTCCCCTGGAGAGGGTTAAGCTTGCACTTAACATCCACTGACACCAAATTCGGATGACCAAAATGACTGCAATATATAGACTCAAAAAGAAACAGGAACGGCCATATCAGTTCTCTACTTGCAACTAATATCTGGCAAAAAAATCTGGCTGAGCGGACGAGCACTTTTTAAGGTGAGTTCCCCCAATGTAGGTCTGACTACAAGTCTGGTCACACACCCATGAATTGACAGGTGTGAGGAGTATCATAAGGTCGCCAACCTTCAGGTGGGGCCTGGAGATCCCCTGGGATCACAGATGATCTCCGGACTGCACAGGCGCGTTCTCCTGGAGAAAATGGCAGCTTTGGAAGGTAGACTCTATGGGATTATACCCCACTGAGGTCCCCAAGCCTCCCCAGGCTCCATCCCCAAATCTCCCGGAATTTCTCAAGTTGGAGTTGGCAACCGTTGAGTCCTCAAAAGTCTGGGAAGGGGCAGAGCCAGATAGGATGGCGAGGTGGCCCAATAGCATTAGGCTGCAGTAGAGGATGCTGCCGGGCAGGTAAGGGGGCACATTCTGGTTGTAACAGAGGAAGGAGATGGGGTTCACTAGAAATGGGGCTGCAGCAATAGTTAACACTACCTTGAGATCTTAAGGGATAGTAATTCCTGTAATGAAAGAGATTTCTTCAAGAACCTTAGACCAGACTATTTTCAGTACTGGACATTGCCAAAACACATGTATAACATCTGTCTTCTTTTTGCCACATTTCCAACACGCGCATTGGTTTGTGTGGCACATCTGATTTAATTTACGAGGAGTGAAATGCCAATTATAAATAACCTTATAACAATTCTCTCTCATGCTTACACATATCAATGCAGCAGCACGACAAGAGAAAATAGTTTTGCCCTTGGTGACAATCTTATCACTCAATGGCCCCATATGTGCCACCATTAAAAAAAAAATGATTATAATGCTGGCAACGTAACTCTCAGGGGCATATATATAACCAAGAACTCCAGCAGCTATCAGACACATGCAACAGTTCTGTAGTATATTAAAGATAATTTTATGTCGCTAGTAGTAATGGAATAGTACCCATATATAGAACCAAATACAAGCAACATTATACTCTGTGTGTGAGCCTGAGAGAGAGAGAGAGAGAGAGAGAGAGAGAGAGAGAGAGAGAGAGAGAGAGAGAGAGAGAGAGAAATGAAGCTACCCCTCCGCTGATTAACTCCTGAGGGTGGTAAAAGGGACTTAAGCTTACTGTAATAGATATATATAACTATAGTTACTTTAATTCCTGGTGTCCATAAGAAGAACAGGACAGAAACAGGGCTCTTTTTGTAGAAAAAGCCCAGCAGGAACTCATTAGCATAATAGGCCACACCCAACAGCAGAAACTCATTAGCATATTAGGCCACACCCCTGACAACACAGCTCATTAGCACATTAGGCCGCACCCCCATGTTGCCAGAAGTGTGGTTATCCAGCCACACCCACCTTTTGCTTGTTATTCTGTTTACCTTGTTTGTTGTCAAAACCCAGGGCTTTTTTTGTAGCAGGAACTCCTTTGCATGTTAGGCCACACACCCCTACTGTAGCCAATCCTAATGAGTTTCTGCTGTTGGGTGTGGCCTAGTATGCTAATGAGTTCCTGCTGGGCGTGGCCAACTCGGGAGCCAGCTGGAACTCTGTTCCTGTGCGTTCCTACCCAAAAATAGCCCTGGACAGAAATATGCTGAATAGGTAAACAAATATAAGGGCTCTTGTACACAGGCCGAAGTTTTTTGCTTCCCTGCTATTTTAACAGAGTGTCTTTATCAAGTCTGTTTCCCTGTACTGTCGGCTTTCTCAGACAAGGTAGGATATGGGATTTAAATGTATAAATGGACAAAAGTCGTGCTTGGTGGTGTTGGAAGCAGTCCTCCGGGTATTAGCAGGAGTGTGCTTGAACTTCCTAGAAAACAGTAACTGGCTAAATAAAGCCTAAGCGTTCACACAGCAAAAACGTAGCTCCCAATTCACTTCACCACAGCTCGTTCTGCCAGGTCAATAAAGGTTATGTCCAGGTTGTGCCTGAATGGAAACAGTCATCCGCAGTAACTCCTGAGCCGTGTCAGGGATCCGATGAATGGGTTCCATGCCCAGAGGCAGCCGAAGATTGTCATCTCTGTGTTCTACTCGCCTGTTCTGCCAAAGTGACCAAGCGAAGCCGTGTTTATCGCTGGTAAGAGCCGCTCATCCGCTCTGAGGGCAGCCAGCTATTAGGGGAGCCGACAGATTCATCCCAAAGAACGATAATGAAGTCACATTAGCGCCGCCATGGACAAAATTAAGGTGTCCGTGCACATATATGGCTCTTCTGTGCCTGAAGGAATGTGAGGGAACGCCACGCAGCCGGTATGTTATCTTCCAGCCGCTGAGCGTCGATTATCTCATCTCTAATTCCAGTTCACACACTGACACACACTGCAGTTTCTTATTCTGGATGTGGCTGCTGACACGGGCAGAACCTGATTAGATAGCCGGGCACAGTCTGAAAGACGTCCTGGCTGAAGGAACTGGCCTCCTTCTTGTTATATACGGAGACTGAGGAAGCGTTTCCAAACAAGTTATTTGTTTATTCAGCTCAGAACACAGCAACACAGCAACAACATTCTAGAACAATGCAACTTTATACATTTTTGAACCAGGGAAAACCGCACCCCCTAGCACAGTAATGACCAATTACAATTGAGAGCTTAGAACCAATGGGATTCGTTCCCACCGAAGTTGGTCTGCTACACAACAGCGACCAATCCGACTGCAGGGTTTAGAATACCTGAGAGTCAATGGAGCTTGTGCCTGAAGCTCCGGTGTAGGTTACATTTTGTTGTTGTTCAGTTGCACAGTCGAGTCCGACTCTTTGCGACCCCATGGACCAGATCCCGCCAGGCCTTCCTGTCTTCCGCCGTCCTCTGAAGTTTGCTCAATTTCATGTTTGTTGCATCTATGACACTAACCATCTCATTCTTTGCCGTCCCCGTCTTCTTTGACCTTCAATCTTTCCCAGCATAACATAGCATAACACATAAGCAAATACATAACACTTCTCTTCTGGTTACCCCTCTGCTGCACCTGGGGTTGCCAAAAACCTCCAGTTGGCATCTGGAGATCTCCCCGTATTACAACTGATCTCCAGATGACCAAGATCGGGTCCCCTGGAGAAAATGGCTGCTCTGGAAGGTGGACTCTGTGGCATTATTACCTGCTGGGGTCCCTCCCCTCCCCAAGCTCCACCTCAAAAATCTCCAGGCATTTCCCAATCCAGAGCTGGCCAACCTTTGCTCCACCGAGGTCCTGCCTGTCTTATGCTCTGTGGTCCAGTATTTTCTGCACCAATTTGGCAGCGGAACATTCTCCAGGCCAATGCGGTTCTCACCAGGCCTGTCAACTTTTTACTTTTATTCATGGATTTATTTATCTATCTGGTTCCCAAAAGCTGTTTTCTGTTTTTTAAATCTGCCCAGGGAGAGAAACTCTGATAACTGTGTTGTGATGGCGTGCCTTTGTTCTAACGCTTCCACATTAAATATATGGGATTCTTTTGTCACATCTGTATCTCCCGCTTGTAACTCAGTGCCTTTGTGCCGAACAGACTCGTTTTTTTTTAAATCATAGAGTTGGAAGGGACCTCCAGGGTCATCTAGTCCAACCCCCTACACAATGCAGGAAATTCACAAATACCTGACCCCCCACACCCCCAGTGACCACTGTTCCACGCCCAGACTGTTCCAGACTGTTGTTATTGCATATGTTATCCGGATGTTCTTACTTCACTGCTTAAGATATTATGAGTCATTTTAAGATTTATTTTATGCCTTCTTATTTTGCTCTTGAAAAAGGGGGGGGGTGCTCTGCTGCGGACCCTTGCAGCATTTTAAAATGCTAACAAATGATATCTAAGTATTGTAATTCAAGTAATTAATGGTGTTACTAGGTAGCCTGTGATTTCTTGTAGATGCTCTGCCAGTTTCCTTTACTGAAGACGGGAGCGGATTCTCGAAACGTGGGAGTTGACCGGAAGCCCCGTCTCATTTGCGCTTTGAACAGTGTGCAGATTTTGATTAATTCTACTAATAAATTTTCCTTGGACTTTTCCCTTGTGAGGGTTTTCTGCCAGCCACTTTGATACTGGATGGGAATAACTACATTTTTGAACTGAATATCTTATATGGAATATTGGAAATAATACATTATAACAACACTTTGACTATATATATATCCACTTTTTACTTTTGCCTTTATTGTAATAGCGCTGTATTTCACAGTGCTTGTTTTTGCTGTTGTGTTGTCTACACCGGATTCCTCTGGTAAAAGGTAAAGGTTCCCTTGCTCGAAAGCCAGTCGAATCCGACTCTAGGGTTGCGGTGCTCATCTCCGTTTCAAAGCCAAAGAGCCAGCGCTGTCCGAAGACGTTTCCGTGGTCATGTGGCCGGCATGACTAAACGCCAAGGCGCACGGAACGCTGTTACCTTCCCACCGAAGTGGTACCTATTGATCTACTTGCAATTTCTTGCTTTCGAACTGCTAGGTTGGCAGTTCCTCTGGTAGTATTATTTAAAATGGTGGTGGCATTCTTTGGTGGGCATGAAGATGCCAGCTCATTTAGTTTGGCCCTAAAATACCATGGATGAGCATAATAGTGTCCAGGGTGCCAAGGAAGATGAGAAACGAGAAGAGAAGAAGAAGAGTTGGTTTTTACACCTCGCTTTTCTCTACCTTAAGGAGTCCCAAAGCAGCTTCCCATGGCCTTCCCTTCCTCTCTCCACAACAGGCACCTCGTGAGGCAGGTGGGGCTGAGAGAGTCTGGAGAGAACTGTGACTGGGCCAAGTTCACCCAGCAGGCCTCATGTGTCTCAAAGTGGCTTACAATTGCCTTCCCTTCCTCTCCCCACAGCAGGCACCTTGTGAGGCAGGTGGGGCTGAGAGTCTGGAGAGAACAGTGACTGGCCCAAGGTCACCCAGCAGGCCTCATGTGTCTCAAAGTGGCTTACACTCACCTTCCCTTCCTCTCCCCACAACAGGCACCTTGTGAGGCAGGTGGGGCTGAGAGAGTTCTGAGAGAGAAACTGGGACTGGTCCAAGGTCACCCTGCAGGCTTCATGTGGAGAAGTGGGGAATCAAATCCGGCTCTCCAGATAAGAGCCCATCTCTCTTAACCACGACTCCACGTTGCCTCTCTTTCATCGACTGGCTGGCTACCCGCTTGCCTGATACAGGGAGAAACCCACAGCCCAGTCAGCCCAGTCACTGTGGTGGGGAGAGGGAGGAAAGCATCGTCATTTGCGCTGGAACTAATGGACACACACAAAAATTAAAATATTTTTATCCCGCACACTTAGTTAAAAATTCCCCCAGCTGCTAAAACGAGACCATTAATGGATTGGAAAACAATTAGTAGATTAGATGTAAAAGCCGCAGTGTGAAATCACCCATAATGCTGCCACGTCTTGAATGTACCATCAAACCAAAACAAATAGACCCACAAATGAGGAACAAGCATAAGCAATACCCTGGAAGACCAGAGTGATAAAACCATAAATAAACGCAATGAATATGTACCACCTCCACTGTACAGCAAGTGAAAAAAAACAACAGAGAGCTATCATGAGCAGAGCTAACTGTCAGCAGCCTTGGAAAATGAAAATGTCACCTTGCGCCTACAACTCAGCACATTTGGCCCTGAGCCACACAGAAGAAGAGCGACCCAAAGATAGAAAACGAGAGCCAGTTTGGTGTTGTGGTTAGGAGCAAGGACTTTAATCTGGGAGAACAGGGTTTGATTCCCCAATCCCCACTCCTCCACATGCAGCGGCTGGTGTGACCTTGGGTCAGTCACAAGTTCTTTCAGGAGCAGTTCTCTCAGAGCTCTCTCAGCCCCACCTACGTCACAGGGTGTCTGTTGTGGGGAGGGGAAGGGAAAGGAGATTGTAAGCTGCTCTGGGACTCCAAGTGGAGGGCGGGGTATAAATCCAGTCTTCTTCTTCTTCCCAGCAAAAAAGGACCTTAGTCTCCTGCTGGCTACCACCTCAAAGGGTGGAGAAACACGCAGGGCAGGGCCTCCGAAGAGGCCAGGGACTGACAGGTAGAGGTGTCTCAGGCCTGCCACTCCTGGGAGGGTGTGCACACCTTTCATGGCAGACCTAGGGGAAGATGACAGACACGGTTTGCTGCAGGTTTGTGTGCGTCTGCTCTGTGTGTAGTAATGTTGGTGCTGACCAGCTGTCATCCCTTGTATCACAAGAGATGGTGGATGGGGACATGAAAGTGTACCAGGAGAAGGAGAAGAGCAGGAGAAGATATAGGATTTATACCCCGCCCTTCACTTAGAGTGGCTTACAAACTCCTTTCCCTTCCCCTGCCTCCCACAACAGATACCTGAAGTAGGTGGGGCTGAGAGAGCTCTGGCAGAAACTGCTCTTGCAAGAACAGTTCTAACAGAACTATGGCTTGCCCAAGGTCATCCAGCAGCTGCAAGTGGAGGAGTGGGGAATCAAACCCAGTTCTCCCAGATCAGAGTACGCACACTTAACCACTACAGAAGAAGAAGACCTTCATAGACTTGCGTCAGGGAGGAGAGAGAGAGAGAGAAAGAGATTTCATGTAGATATATAAGAGGTCTGGAAATAAATGCCAAGGAGTCAAGCTGCAGTCCCCCCACACAAGGTTCGGAAATGAATCCCCTAGACAGGGACAGAACCAAGGGAGACCATTTCCCTGCCCAACACCAATCACGGTCAACAAGTCCAAGAGGATCCCACAAATGACTATATCAAAAGCAGTAACTCACATGATAACTATAATGAAAACAAAACCATGTAATCACAAATGTAATGAAAATGAATTGAATGCGGACAAAAGATGCCACTTGATTGACCAGGCAAAGGCTGGAGTTGTGGCTCCTAACTCGAACAGCAGGCCTGACCAATCCTCAGATGCCGTATTACCCTCTGCGCTCAAAGTAGGGCTCCATCTCCAAGACTAATAAGATCCCGACACCCCGTAATTCTGCGATCATAAAATTTCGATGTAGGGAATGAATAGTTGTGAACATGGATGCAATCAGTTCCACCTAATGTCCATAACCGGATCAAAACCAACAAGAGGCTCGCGGGATTTGACGTATGGAAGATGGCTAACAGAATACGAACAGGCAGTTTGGTGATGTGGTTAGGAGCGTGGACTCTAATCTGGGAGAACCGGGTTTGATTCCCCACTCTTCCACATGCAGCCAGCTGGGTGACCTTGGGCTAGTCACAGTTCTCTCAGAGCTGTTCTCTCAAGAGCAATTCTCTCAGAGTTCTCAGCCCCACCTACCTCAAAGGGGGTCTGCTGTGGGGAGAGGAAGGGAAAGGAGATTGTAAGCCGCTCTGAGACCTCGAGTGAAGGGTGGTGTATAAATCCAACTCTTCTTCTTCTTTTACTTCTTTGACAGGTGTGCAGACCTGTTGTTTAAATGGGGCAAAATACCAGGACCTGAATGCGATTGTGGTGCGGTCTGCCAAACTGTCACAGGAATGTGAGTGTCGTGCTTTCCAGGGAGATGTGATGGCGCTCTTTGAACGCTCTCCAGCTGCAATTGAGTGCTTTCAAAATGATATCAACTTTGTTATGTATTCTACATTCTTATACACTTCCTGTGTGCAACTCTGCCATATGATAAATAAATATCCATCGTGACCCTGCACAGACACAGGTGGCTGTCTAGACTAGGTCCCAGCCCCTGACCGGAGTGGTTCCTGGTTCAAAACCCAAAGCCCTTACAGCCTTTCCATCGAGATAGATCAAGATGGGTAGCCATGTTAGTCTGACTGTAGCAGCAGCAAAACGCAAGAGTCCCATAGCACCTTAACGACTAACAGGGGTCATTTCGTAGAAAAAGAGGTGCAGGAGCTCATGAGCATAACTTATTTGCATATGCCACACCCCCTGACATCACCGGAAGTGTGTCAGAAGGCAACACCCACCGCTCAGGCTCCACTGGACTGTTTTAGATTGATAGCTATTGGGGGGGGGACGTGCAGATCTGTCCTCGCAGAGGAGGGAGAGTTTATACCTGAAGGCGGGCCGAGGGGGGGCTCTGCAACACCTGGCTGCTTCTTGCTCTTTGTGGCCTGACTGAGGGCTGCTCGGAGCAGGGGGCGGGGTTTGTTGCATGTGCCTGCCCCCTGGGCTCCTTACTGCCGGAACTCCGCTCCTGCAGGAAATGGCCCCTGACGACTAACAGCAATATGTGGCAGGGTACCAGCTTTCCTGAGTCACTGCTCACTTCTTCCGAATTCCCATCCACACTTTGAAGATTCTCATCTCCAGCCACGCTGTCTCTGTTTCCATATTTGTTACCTACGTTGTATTACCTACCTCCCCCAGTTGGACCCAAACAGATGATAGCCAGAAACCGAGCTTGTCATTCTTTTTATTTGTTAAAAAACACCTTCACTCTTTTGCATGCTAATTTAACAAGCCACCCCCTCTATGTATACAACTATGATCTGTAATTCCATCTCAACGTCTCTGAATAAAACTTTTGTTGGTCTGAAAGGTGCCCCGGACTCTTAACTTTGTTCTGTTGCTTCAGACCAGCATGGCTGCCCACCTTGATCCATTTCCACGTGCGTGTCTTAAATGGAACAAGCAAGGAAAAGGAGGGTCTGAACTAAACTGCAAATCACTTTCTGTTCATTGATTATAGGTGGCGAGGTGACATGGTTGTGCTGCGTGCCTACACCACTCGGACCTGCGCTTCTGTTCCTCAAGAGGGGCAGCCAACGGGTGCAAACAGCAGCGTTCCCTCTAAGCTGAGTTAGGGGCTCCAGAGCAAACTAATGTATGCAGTAGCCAAATGGCTTGCTCACAACTTTAATGCCAGTAGCTCACCAAGTAGAATTTTTGCTCACAGGACTCCACAGCTTAGAGGGAACATTGTTGACATGGTTGTGCTGCATGCCTGCACCACTCGGACCTGCGCTTCTGTTCCTGAAGAGGGGCAGCCAACGGGTGCAGACAGCAGTGTTCCCTCTAAGCTGATTTAGTGTGAGCTAGCTCACAGTTTTTTAGCCTCCGGCTCACACATTTTTGTCTTAGCTCAGGAAGGGATGGCTCCAGGGCAAACTAATTTATGCAGTAGCCAAATCACTCGCTCACAATTTCAATGCCAGTAGCTCAGAAAGTAGAATTTTTGCTCACAAGATTCCAGAGCTTAGAGGGAACATTGGTGCAGAGTCAGCCACCCCACACGCCACTTCTCATCTGCCCCACTGACTGGGTCCTCAAGCAAAACACCGTGTCCTCTGATTTCCTACTTCCAGCGGCTCCTCTCTGTTACTCATCTCCTCCCTTCCCCAACACTTTGTTTATTAGGTTTCAAAGGCTGAGCTCCTGTTTCACACCTCCCCGGGGTCAATCATTCGCTTTCTCATGATGATTTCCCCGGATTTCTTTCCCGGGGTTCAAGGTGATTTATTTTTAGCAGCAAGGCCCCGGGCCAACGAGCAAAAGCGTTGCCATGGTGACCGCTGGCGGATACAAACCGACTCCCGCGGCAGTTCCTCGATCTGGTAAATGAATCCAAGCCATTGGAAAAACCTAAGGGAGAAAGTAGATGGGGGGGGGATATGGACAGGAGTCCGTGTATGCTGCCAAGACACGGGTCTGGTTCTGACAGATGAGGAAGAATCTCTGGGTTAGGATATTCTTGGAGATTTGGGGATGGGGGCTGGGGAGGGAAGAGAACTTGGGGAGGTATAAAGCCACAAAGTCCACCTTCCAAAGAAGAAGAAGAAGAGATTGGGTTTATACCCCACTGTGGTGTCTTCGGAAAAGACCTATGTGAATCGCCACATTCACTTTCAATGTTAAGCTCGAGACAAGGAAGGCTCCTCCAAGCTAACTTACCATTGGTCGCTCCACAACAGCGACCAATCAGAACTGGACTAATTCCCTGCGAGGGAAGAACACTCATTGGACTTTATCGGCACAACCTCATTGGTTGTTATTTGTAAGTAGGCGTGGCTACGTTAGCCCGGGAAGGTTTAAAAGGAGCCTAGCTCCCAATGTTAAACTGTTCTGGTTATGACTTACTGCAAGCGCTTGTTCGTACCTACAATAAAGCTGTTCACTTTGTTGAAATCACTCTCCGGATCTTTGTTAGCGGCGATCTAACACCCACCCTTCACTCAGAGTCTCAGAGCAGAACTATGGCTTGCCCAAGGTCATCCAGGAGGTGCAAGTGGAGGAGTGGGGAATCAAACCCGGTTCTCCCAGATTAGAGTCCGTGCACTTAACGACTACACCAAACTGGCCATTTACTGCAGAGGAACTGATTTCTGTAGTCTGGAGATGTTGCAATTCCAGGACACCTCCAGGCCTACTTGGAGGTTGACGACCCTACATTAAATGCATCATGATCCATCCACACAGAGGCTACCAAATCTAATTGGATTTTTTTTCTGCTTTATGGAGTGAGACTGCCCCCCAATCACTGCCTGCTTGCTTCCCCCTTTTCCTTCCCCCAGGGAAGTGACGTAGTGTATTCTTGCCCCGCCATTCCTCCAAGGAGCTCAGGCCAGCAGACGTGGTTCTCTGCCCTCCTCCCTTTCACAACCATGCCGTGAAGCCGACTCATCTGAGAAAGTGTGACTGGCCAAAAGTCACCCTGTGAGATTTCATGGCAGAACCTGGGTCTCTAATCCTCAACCAACAGTCTATTCACTAAGTCTATTCACCAGGCTAATGCGATCTTGGGGGGGGGGCCTAATGCGAGCTTGGGGTGTATCAACAGAAGCATAACATCCAAATCGCAAGCAATGCTCCCTCTAAGTTTGCTCTTATGAGCAAAAATTCTACTTTCTGAGCTGCTGGGATTAAAGGTGTGAGCAAGCAATTTGGCTACTGCATAAATTAGTTTGCTCTGGAGCCGCCCTTCCTGAGCTAAGACAAAGATCTGTGACCTGGAGGCTAAAAAACTGTGAGGTAACTCACACTAACTCAGCTCAGAGGGAACACTGATCACAAGATTGTCATAGTCCCGTTGTACACTGCATTGGTCAGGCTGCACCTGAAGTACTGTGTGCAGTTCTGGAGGCTTCATATTCTCAGATTGTATGTTGGCAAGAATTCTCAGGTTTTACATTTGCTGGGTTTGCAACAGCGCTCATATACAGTTTGGCTTGGACAATCAGATTTTACTTTTTAAACGTTTTTCCCCTAAAGGAATCAATGGAGGATGGCTGCGGGCACCTCATTTAGGGGCTCATGGAATTGGACCTCTTGGCCCAATTGACTTGAAATTTGGGGGACATTTAAAGTACAGGCACCAGCAACTCTGCGGCAGTTTTGCTGCCAGTAGCTTTAAAAAGCATCTCCTCCGGCCCCTCAGAAAAATTCCCTGTAGGGAATAATGGAGCTGAAAAACATTGGAATCCCCCCCAAAAAACCAGACCAAACACCAAACTGGTATTTTGAAACCCGGGAAACCATGAAGACTAATGCTTTTCAGCTTCCTAATATCTGGAGCCAAAAAAAAAAGTGTGTTTTTTTTAGTTGCACATCCCTATTGCCTATAGCCCTACGTTGATCGACGAGTTTGAAATACACACCCTGGAAACTGAAGCCCACTGAAGTCCTGCCGACCCTTCCGCACAAACGGTGGCAGCCAAAGAGTCTCTCCATGACCAGGTCACTTAAAGCGGCTCCAAGCTCGGCTGAGCCAAATGTCAGTCGCTGTGACTGCAGCAGCTTGTTATGGAATGGAAACATTGAAAGTGGCCCGGATCCAGTCATCCTCCGCAGCACTTCAGCAGAGGGAAAAAGGTTCGCCTGCTACATTTTCTACCCTGTCCTTCCTCCAAAAAACCCCCTCAAGGTGGCATCCGCCCAGCGCCCACGCCTCCCACCAGTCTAGCCAGAGAGGGGACAATGAGGATCAACTCATCAGTCACCCCGCAAAGAGTGGTGCGTTGGGGACAAAGGTCAGAACGACCACAGGTTGAAGCCACCGGTGCATCTGTGACTCCGGCTGCTGCCCTGACAAATACCACAATCCCGGGATTGCCAACACCAGGGGTGTCAAACATAAGGCCTGGGGGCCGGATCCAGCCCGCCCAGGCCTCATGTGGCCCACGAGCAACTGATGCAAAGGAGGAAGTGCTGGAGGGAGTGGGCGGAGTCACTCCATTGTGGCTTCAGCATGGCAGAACAACCACACCTACAGGAGTCAAGCATCGTGGGCCCAGCACTGCACTGCTGCCTCTCCAGTCTGCCTGTATGGGTTTTCCTCTGCACCCCCCTCCCAGCCCATGGGGCCCTGCAGTAAGAATACACCAACTCGGAGCTGACCAGGCTGCTGTCCTTTATACAGTTTCTGTCTCCAGTACCTGGCATCACATTTTATGGCACGCGTGGCCCGGACCGACAAAGTCATATTTACGTCAGATCCGGCTCTCGTAACAAATGAGTTTGACACCTCTGGCCAACACCATCCTGAGCATTAGGCCAGCTGGCAGGGAACCAAGCAAGACCGGTGTATCTCATGCGGCTGGTGAGAGAAGGGTGGGCTTGCAGAGGCTGGTGCAGCCCAGAGCAGAGGAGGACTCCCTGGGTCTCTCTTTGAGTGTACAGTAATTACTTATCATATGGTGCTGTGTGTGGTATAGCCAGGAGATCCTAAGGTTGTCTGGCTGCCTGAAGTACTAGCTCTTTTTAGCATTATGCACCACTAGGTGGCGAGCTAGAGTTATTTTGGGGGCTGAGACAGCTCTGAGAGAGCTGTGACTGGCCCAAGGTTACCCAGTTGGCTTCATTTGGAGGACTGCGGAATCAAACCCGGTTCTCCAGATTAGAATGCCCCGCTCTTAACCCCTATACCACGCTGGCTTCCTGAGCGTACAGTGAACGAGGAGGAGGAACCAGGGTAAATTAGAGCCCCTTACTATCTCCAGCCGCCATTACAGAGGACTCAGCGAATGCTCTCTGGGAGGCAGACAACTGGACACAGGACAGCATGCTTGGGTCTTAACTCTTCCATTTCTTTTCTCAAAGCAACCTTGTATAGAAAGCCTAGGCTGAGGCTCCACTGACACACTACAAAGTCTTCATTTTGCTGAGGAACAACACAAGGGCTTTGCATGACACGAGCACTGGGATTTTTGTGCCTGTCAGAGGCACGTGGGTTCTCCTCTGTCTGCACCCAGAGCAGGCAGGGAGACGCGGCTTTTGCGTGTGCACACATACAGACTAGGGTCACCAGCTCTAGCTTGGGAAACACCTGGAAATTTTGGGATGGAGCCTGGGGAGGTCAGGGTTTTGGGAGGGGAGGGACCTCAGCAGGGTATAATGCCAGAGAGCCCACCCTCGTAGAATCACAGAATTGGAAGGGTTCACACAGGTCATCTCATCCAGCCCCCTGCTCAATACAGGATCAGCCTCGAGCATCCCTGACCAGTGTCTGTCCAGCCGCTGCTTAAGGACTACCAGGGAGGGGGGAGCTCAGCACCTCCCGAGGTAGCTGGTTCCACTCTTGCACAACTCTCACTGTGAAAACGTTTTTCCTCCTATCCAGCTGGTACCTCCCCACCCTTAATTTAAACCCATTCTTGCGAGTCCTCTCCTCTGCTGCCAATTTTCTCCATTTGCCATCTGGAGATCAACTGTAATAGTGGGAGATCTCCAGGTGCCACCTAGAGATTGGTAACCTTAACACACACTTTCCCCCTTTTGTAAACCACCCCATTACTGGCTCCACTGCGAAAAATATGCGTAGCTGCATAAGTATCATAACTTTTGCAAAGCTCCATGGGGTGATCTGAGGACCTGAAAACAGTGTGTGTGTGTGTGGGGGGGCTACAGCCACTTTCCCCTGTGTGCTGCGGTCACAAACAGAAAAGAGCCAGTATGTGTTTGGAAGGCCCAAAACTCCCATTGCATGTCTTTTGTTCTACAACAAACATGAGAACTTTGCAATCCGTAGGTGCGGCCTCTAACAGAAGACCACACAATGAACACTGTGGCTGACAGCCAAACCAGACGTGCACTGTGAATTTCAGGGATGGAGCTATGGGACACAGGAGCAAATTGGCTCCCCAGGACTATTTCAGTGCAGGGAAAGGGCCCAGAGGGAGAGACTTAACCCCCTCCCACTGCAGTTCCAATCTGAATTGGGCACACATGCACCATTTGGCCCTAAGTGAGGATCTGAACCCAGGACTCCACTGTCCACTAAAAATCCAATCAGTATAGAGATGAGATTGGATTTATACTCCGCCCTTCACTATTCAAAGGCTTCTCAGAGTGGCTTACAATCTCCTTTCCCTCCCCCTCCCCACAACAGACACCCTGTGAGCAATGCTCCCTCTAAGTTGTGGAGTCTTGTGTGCAAAAATTCTACTTTGTGAGCCACTGGCATTAAAGTTGTGAGTGAGCGATTTGTCTACTGCATAAGTTTGCTCTGGAGCCATCCTTCCTAAGACAAAAATGTGTGAGCCAGAGGCTAAAAAACTGTGAGCTAGCTCACACTAACTCAGCTTAGAGGGAACAGCTCTGAGAAAACTTATGACTGACCCAAGGTCACACCAGCAGCTGCATGTGGAGACGTGGGGAATCAAACTCCTAACCACTGCAGCAAACTGGCTCTCACACCATAACCTACACCACGTTGACTCAATGTCTAAGGCTCTCTTTGAGTTACAAAGTGCCCAAATTTTGGCACAATTGTAGGCAGGCATCTTGCTGTTCTAGAAATATACCCCTCCTCATGCCGACATTGAAAAGGCATTCATTGAAGGACACTAAAAGATCCCAGTGAGCTTCAGACAGTAGCCAGGGATGGGAGGGAGAGAAGAGGGTGTAGAAATCAGCATGACCACACCGTGGGAAAAGGTCTGCATGCAGTACTGGCCCAATCCAACATGGCTTCTCTTATGTTATTACTAGCCTGCTACCCGTGCTTCGCTACGGTATTTAAGTTCCGTAAATCCAGTTATAATACTCATGATGTGAAATTTGAAATGTGACATTTGTTGTAGGAATTCTAACGGAGAAGACTGTAGTGTAAGAAATGAAGTGAGACATACGTACTTTTTTTCCCCTACTGAAGGACCTCTCTCGAGACCACATTGATGGTTCTGCCCTCAGGTTCTAGGATCACCAGGCTGCTTGATGAGCTCACTCTGGAGCAGGCCACATAGAATGGTCCGTTTAAGAAGCAGTCGTCTGTTCTCGACTTGTGCTCCTGGATTGTTTTGCTCATATGGAGACTGTGTTGTTCTGAGCACTTCAGGGTGATCTTGCTGGTACTTGGCCTGCGCAGCTCAGTGCACTGCAGGAGTACTATGTGCAAATGTCTTTGCTGCATTCCTAAGTTGCCTCCTCCTTGTAATGTTGGTTTATCTGGCTCGTTTGCCAGGAGCTTTCTTGGGGGCAGTAAGAGGTGAGAGGTGTGAGGCGGAGTTGGTGTGAGGGAGTGGTGATGTGGTGGACATTTCTTCAGGTTCATGAGGGAGGCACGCATTGAAATGGATTCTAGAAATGACTTTTACTATCTCCCCATAAACATTCATACCCTGGACCTGCTCCTACGCCTGACAGACACCGGCCTGTCTGGTGTTGGGGGGGATTGTATTTAAAGGCATCGGGGAGGCTGGGCCAGCAGCAGTGCTAAGGCAATCCTGCTGAGCAAACCTCCCTGACAGCTGTAAGCATCCCACCTCCTCTCCTACACCTGACAGGCAGCTGCCTGTCCAGTGTAGGAAGGGGAGGGGGGAGGAGTATTAGAAGCCACTGTGGAGGCTGGGCTGGGCTGGCAGGATCACTAAGGCGTTCCTGCTGGGGCAGGCTCCCTCATGGCTTTAAGCACCCTGCAACCATTGCTGCACCTGACAGACAACCGCCTGTTAGGTGTAGGAGGTGGGGGGAGTGTGTTGGAAGCCACCCCACCTCCTCTCCTATGCCTGACAGGCAGCTGCCTGTCCAGTGTAGGAGGGGGAGGAGTATTAGAAGTCACTGTAGAGGTGGGGCTGCACCTGACAGACAACTGCCTGTTAGGTGTAGGAGGTGGGGGGAGCGTGTTGGAAGCCATCAGAGAGGCTGGGCCC